>NC_062520.1:30421390-30473890 GCF_022655615.1 Tachysurus fulvidraco
GTACCGCAGTGCATTCTGGGATCGAGTACACTCAGAGGCCACTTCATTTTCAACAGTTAAAGCACGTTATACTTTTTATCCATTTATAGTTGTGCCAAGTTACGTCTTGTTATCACTCACGTTATAGCAGCTGTACAATGTTCCCTCGTCTCTCATGCTCCTAAAAAAACACTGATTGTCAAAAAAATACATGTCAAAAAAAAAAACGTGATGGTACCCTATAGCACGCCCTTACACGTGAGAAAACGTGATGAGGTGCCGTCTCGTGCGCCCGTCCGGTGGAGAAAACGTGTTGAAGTGCCCCTATAGGTTCTTCTACATGAAAGAAAACACTCAAGGTGCCCTCTAGGGTGCCATTATTAATGGCCATTAGAATAGCAAAAAGTGACGCCATGTCCTCATGGGTGCCACTACCTGTGAAAAAACATGACAAAATTCTATATTAGATGCCTCCTCATGTGAGAAAGTGCCCTCAGGTACCCATCCAGTGGAGGATGCACGATGCAGCGCACTTTTCGATTCGGCTATATGTGAGAAAAGGAGACAACGTGCCCCCTATGCTTCACTTACAGTACAGTGGTGAATATGTGATGCAGGGGCCTATAGATTTCCTCTACATGCAACGATACATGTGCACTCTCACAAGTTTGCCCTTACTGTCACCCAAATCTTGGTAACATGCACTGCACTGGTGGCTGCCTTTCAATTGGGAAAAAAAACGAGAAAAAAATACCCTGTAGGCTGCCCATACATGCACAAATGCCACAATGGCATGAATGTTAGTATATAATAACATTGGCCTTGCATGAGTTGGTGACCAGGTGACTGTGGAGCGACCTTGTGGTTGAATCCTGGATTCCTCACTTTTTGTCAACCGACCCAAAAGATGTCAGTGAAGGTGACGGTAAGCATGTAGAGCGCACTTTTTTGTATATTATTTCAACTGTATGACGGCCATCTGATCCTCAGACCAACTGTTCATCTCCCACTGAGGACGCAGCGGGTCAGGGGGGAGTCTCTTATCTATACAGAGGCTGGACGTCATCACTTGACCTATAGACCGGTTGGACACCCTGACCCCTGCTGTGTACGAGAAGCATCTTGTCCTCGTGAGCTTTATTTAGAGGTGAGAAGTTCCAGAAACTCTCCTTCTTGCACGTGCAAGGAACACGGTACTGTTCGGTTGTCATAGCAACTGACTAAATTGTATTACACGGAGACGGTCGCGTTTGTCTTTTTCTTCAAAAGAGGCAACGACTGTTTAGAGCTAGAATGAATAGTAGCTCGAAAACCACTGGCCCCACCCACTATTTACCACTAATTAGCATATGCAAATGTGTTTGCCATGTATTTGTTTCCAAGCTCGTAACTCTGAAGTCATTCCTTATGCATTATGGGAAGTATGTTTGTGTGGCGGAACTTTTTTTGTCACTACGGTGTTGATTTTCATCCGAACGATGCTAATACACTATGCTCAAAGTGTAGGATGCTAACCGAACAGGAAGTCACCATTGTCGTTATGAACCAATAACCATCTGAGAATAATGACCTATTAAACTACAACTTGTGGGTTATTCTCATGCAGCCAAAATATTTATTAGTCATTTACAAATCAGCTTCATCCCTCTCACAGGCCACACCTTTCCCCATGCCAGCGTGCTACATAGCTTAAAGTATCATTAAGAAAGCTGTTATCATGTCTGCCTTAAAGGAATGCAACAAAACTGCTTCGGTGACAGTTTTTATCCCATGAACAATCTGCTCAGTGATTTTTTTTTCCGTAATCTTAAAGCTCATCAGCATTCCATCCTCGATTACAAACCCGTCTATTCCTTTGGGAATTAAATGAATTTTGTGAACGCACCAGCTGACGGTTTAACTATCCGACCATGTTGTTCTGCATGTGCATTTGCATAAAAACAATGTGACTGGACTACACAAACTCTAGCTGCAGACCCACTGACACTAGAGTCTGATTACATTTACATTTATTCACCCTAAGTAGCAGAGGGTTAATGCTTTTTGCCGAACTCTAACAGCGAGGGGTCCGATCTTAACTGCTAATGAGATGTTTGTGGGGAGGGTGGGGGGATTGAAACAGCCAAGGCAATCACAGCATATATTATTATGGAATAAAACACTTGGGGATGTGATTTTGTAAGAAAATAACCAATGACAGTGACACAGTGGTGTAACAAAGCTATGAATGACATCAGCTAATTTTTCAAACTGTCTCCTGACAATACACAAGATCTCACATTGTACATCTTTATCAGTTTGCAGTTATATTTACCGTCATGGAACAGATGCAAAACAGGTTCCTTTAAAGTTCCTTACATTACAGAGACTTGTCCAAACCAGATTCTGCTCTGAAATTTGCCATGTTGTTCCCGAGCGTCCACAAAACTTAAAAGTCTTACCTGTGTTAAAAACACAGAGGTCCAAAGCTCTGACACTGGAGACTCCTTCCAAAAAAGCCTAGACGTTAAACACTTACCTGCTTCGCCAAACCGTACAGGAAACAAGAAAAGTTGTCATCGTCTATTTACCTCGACAGTTTCTGGTAAATTAATTAGACTCAGGAAATTCAAAGCATATACATTTTCGTTAATTATCCTTCACAGATTCTGATCTAGAGGGCACGGTGGCTTAGTGGTTAGCACGTTCGCCTCACACCTCCAGGGTTGGGGGTTCGATTCCCGCCTCCACCTTGTGTGTGTGGAGTTTGCATGTTCTCCCCGTGCCTCGGGGGTTTCCTCTGGGTACTCCGGTTTCCTCCCCCGGTCCAAAGACATGCATGGTAGGTTGATTGGCATCTCTGGAAAATTGTCCGTAGTGTGTGTGTGTGAGTGAATGAGAGTGTGTGTGCCCTGTGATGGGTTGGCACTCCGTCCAGGGTGTATCCTGCCTCGATGCCCGATGACGTCTGAGATAGGCACAGGCTCAACCGTGACCCGAGGTAGAAAATGAATGAATGAGTATTCTGATCCAATTAACTCTACAATGCCACACGTATCAGATCTCTAAAGCCGTTAACACGCGACCGAACCGATATCTGTATCCGATATTAGTATTAAATTGGTTGTTTTGTGTGATCAGGAGACCTAACTCATATCGACGGTATATAAAGCTGACGATGATATAAAGCGGCTGAAAGAAAAAAAAGAAAAAAGAAAAACAGCTTCGTATCGGAAGACTTTTTAATAAATGCTGATCCTGAGGTGATTTTCTGTTCTAGTGCAGATCCCCTAAAGGGCGATGCAATATTCATAGCAGATTTGTGTGAGCAAGCAAGGAAACTTCTTTCTTGTGGTGAGTGTTGTCTAATAGGGCCATTCTGAAATACCCAACAAAAATGTGCCATTCTATGCGGCTGAAGTCCACCATTTTGACCAACCAGACAATTCCAATAGTTCTGGCACTCTGTGGGACCGTCGGATCTTATTCTTTTTCCTGTAGTGATAAACACCGACTATATATCTATCATATTCCTTTCTTTACAGCTTCCGTAGTTGTCCTAGACTTCAAACGCTGCTTACTGTATCGCACAAACATTTCCTCCTGCAAAATGCCATGCGATTATGTAGATTCGGCCCTTTGTTTGATTTCAGTATCCGTTGCTGGCCGGAGGATGGGATGCTCTTTTTGGATCCCGGTCGGATTCCTGTTCCTTTTTCATCCCGGCTTGAAGAGTTTATTGTTGTCGTAATTACACCATGTCTACTGTAAATACAATGGAGCTGAATTTATTTGTATAGTGTTACAGTTTCTATTTCACTGCTCATAATAACCAGTAGGAAATCCTAGGCAATGTATGCCAAGAGGAACTCAGTAATGATGTCAATTTTATCTTTGTCATATATATATGGACTTATAGAGTCCATGCTGATGAAGTCCAACTCCAATGTCCCTTTCCCCCCGAGGCACTTCGAGTGCTCGTTCGGGGCCTAATTTAGAACCAGTTCTTTCTGTTTTCGACCGTCAAAGCACCGGCTCCGAACCAGGAAAAGTGGTTCTTAAGTAGCACCAAAACGTTGCTGGTCTAGACTTAAGAACCGCTTGCGTCAGGAGCTGTGGGCAGGGCTACTGTTAGCGCATTTGATAATGTACCTTCAGTATACTAATGTTTAATACACATTTACTTTACCGCGATATGATATCAGCACACATGATAGTAGGTAGCTACATGCTAAGGCTAACTTGTTTTCTGTGTTAACGATAAAATAACATTATGTACTTTATCGATTACAACCTCCGTTTATACAGATTACACGGAGCCACATGTACACGTTGGATTCGCCGCGTTTGGATGCTGATGTAGGTTCACAAAGCCATGAGCATTAACAGTAAAGCAACATCCGCCATTGTTGTTGTGTTTGTGTTTGCTGCTGCTGCGCTAATGTTGCTGGGACACGTGACACGTATACAGTGACGTCAGACTCGGCGCTGTGATGCTCTCTAGCCGGTGGAAAGGCAAACCGGTTCTTAGAAGGTTCGCCAGTGGAACCAACTTTGAACCAGCACTAGCGCTAGCTCTGAACCAGCACCCGGTTCTTTCCGGTGGAAAAGAGGCACTAGTGAGTCAGTCTCTGTTGAGACTAAGGAATGTGTCCTTCCTTCATGGCAGATGAACAGTTGGTCTGCTGATCACATGGCCCCTGTTCAGTCCAAATAATTCCATAGGGTACATACAAAGGAATGGTCTGCAGGCATCATTGAAGGTTAATCGATTAAATCATGAAGTCGATGTGATAAGACACATTCGTTGGCACGAATTCTAGATTAAACCACAAGGTCAACCCAGAGATATCTGAGCGCTCATGCAGGACAAACTCATCAATAGAGCATGTAACTCTTCAACTCTATTAGCTGAAGTGATCACTGCAATTGAAGACATCGTCTTTAGCATATGAAACCGTAACGATTCTATATGGAAACGAGTCGATCAGACCCCCTTGTTTGAACTGTAGGGTCTACATCTTCTGAGCTACAAACGATCTCTTAGTGCTGCTCGATCTCTTAATGTATCTCAACGCCATCATTGAAAATAACGAAAATACTTCTACATTTTTATTTAATACTAGGAGTAAAGCCACTGTTAAAAAGCACACACTATAAACATGCGGCCTCAAAGACTTCTATTATTATTTCAATGGAAAAATTGAGAATATCTAGCAGAATAAGATTAGTTTAAAACCAAACAATTTGATAGATAATGATAATGCTGTTTCTGGTCAGCAAGATTTTCTCCCCTTCAAAAGAATACTTCATCCCTAACCTACAGTAGATGTTTCTTTAAACAGATATTACCAATAGTTACCGAACCCATTCTAAAATTAATGAATTCTACCCTTAGCACTGGTTAAGTACCTAAATCCATTAAAGGTGCGGTCTCCGTTGTTTGAAAGCCAACGTTGACATAAAATCACCAAAACAAACACGCCCCTAACCCAAACGGGTCCCACCCCTGTATCTATAGCTCCGCCCACACATACATACGTAACCCGGGCGACTAACAGAAAGAAACGTGTCTTTATCATAGCTGAAGGGAAGAACAATACGATTGCAGATAAACAAACAAGCAAAAATGCCACACAAGCATAATGATGTAAAGGACAAAGGCATATATTAGTTCTGTGTAACAAAGCAAAACCAACGTTACTCACCTATCGAGAAGGAAAAAAGCGCCTCAGCGTCTTAAGTAAAGTCGGCCACATATTCACAGGTCGGAGTTTCCCGAGTCAATAACTCCTGAGCTAAACGCTGTTACTACACAAAACGCGGTTGTAGCTGCCTCTCTACATTACTACGATAGAAAAGAGGTGTTATTTGTGTAGTAACAGCGTTTAGCTCAGGAGTTATTGACTCGGGAAACTCCAACCTGTGAATATGTGGCCAACTTCCTGCTCCTTCAGTTCTCTCCAGCGCTGGAAAGCTGATCCTATATTAACACGTCCTACTTCTTGCCTTATCGTAAGAATCAGAACACCAACCCTTTTTCTTATGTTGGCGACTCTGGTACCTGTTACAAAAATTGTGCCTTGCTTATAGCTTGTTTGCAGGTCTCAGCATCTATGGCAAAAAAACATTATACTTATACTTGATCCAAACCAATGTCCTGATTAGCCACATATTTTTAATCATGTATAAAGGTAAACTGTTCGACTGTAACTCAATATCCACATGCATAAGACCGTAAAATGAATTTCTGTCTGGTTCTTATTAGGTTTGTCATGTCAACACCAGGGGGGCACGGTGGCTTAGTGGTTAGCACGTTCGCCTCACACCTGCAAGGTTGCGGGTTCGATTCCCACCTCTGCCTTATGTGTGTGGAGTTTGCATGTTCTCCCCGTGCCTCGGGGGTTTCCTCCGGGTACTCCGGTTTCCTCCCCCGGTTCAAAGACATGCATGGTAGGTTGATTGGCATCTCTGGAAAATTGTCTGTAGTGTGTGAGTGTGTGTGAGTGTGTGAGTGAATGAGAGTGTGTGTGTGTCCCCTGTGATGGGTTGGCACTCCGACCAGGGTGTATCCTGCCTCGATGCCCGATGACGCCTGAGATAGGCACAGGCTCCCCGTGACCCGAGAAGTTCGGATAAGCGGTAGAAAATCAGTGTGTGAGAGATGTTGTTTCTTCATCACCTGATCGCTGCTTGTTTCTTGACCATATTTTTGTCTAACAATTTATTTTTCTCTCCAAACAAAGTTTGGAGTTTATCTGCATGTTACTTACATGCCAGTAAATATATACGTGAGATATTTGATACCGGATTCAAGTCGTGTTTGACTTTTCTGAAGGTTAAAACTGTATCTCACACCAGTATCCCAACAGACCCAGAACTGTCAAATATAAACAAATTATTCCAGTCACGAGATAAAAATTCTATCCAGCCTGCCAGCATAACATTTTAGCATCTTTTTTCATTTGCATTTTTGCAGCTGTGTGTTGTGTCGGGCAATAAATCACGAATAGACACAAACACAGAATGAACAGAGAGATACACTACGAGCAGCTGGTGAACTAGCCATACCGTGCCAATAGGAAAACCCTGCCGATTGTATATTTCCCCCTTGCGCCCAAGGAGCTGTCCATCCTATAGCCAAGTGCCAAAGGGACCATCTGTTAGGATAAAAAGGGCCATGAAAATAGAGGCTGAGATACACACACACACACACACACACACACAGTACTGTGTGTACACTCATACACCACAGACCACAGATAGTTTCTAAAATAATTTACAAATAACACAAGGCTTGTGGGGGCACAGTGGCTTTGTGGTTAGGACACTTGCCTCCCCTCTTTTTGAGGGTTCAATTCTTGCCTATGCCCTATATACAGTCCGTAGAGATGCTTTGGAGGTTTCTTCCAGCCCAAAAACATGTATTGTAGGCAGATAGGCATCTCTAAATTGTGTGAATACAGTACGTGTAGGATACGCACCAGGTTCCTCACATCATGTGTAGGATAAGCAGTAAAGAAACTGACTGAAATGATGGATGGAAGACTTTGTCAAATTACTTAGATATGTATTCACCCTGAGGCACCGTGGCTTAGCGGTTAGCATGTTCGCCTCACACCTCCAGGGTTGGGGGTTCGATTCCCGCCTTCGCCTTGTGTGTGTGTGTGTGTGGAGTTTGCATGTTCTGTGTGTGTGTGTGCCCTGTGATGGGTTGGCACTCCGTCCAGGGTGTATCCTGCCTCGATGCCCGATGACGCCTGAGGCTCCCTGTGACCCGAGAAGTTCGGATAAGCGGTAGAAAATTAATGAATGAATGTATTCACCCTAATGTAGTGATGAAAACCCTGAATGGCCAGAAGAAGAAGCCCAAACCTGTTTCAACACGACAGTGCCCTTCTGTTCAAAGTGTTCCCTATGAAAACATGCTTTTCCAAATCTGGATTAAAAGAACTCTGGTGACCTGCACAGAGCTCTGACCTCAATTCCACTTCTAGGATAAACTGGAATGCTGAACACCTGTCAGGTTTTCACACTCAACACCAGAGCATGATCTTACTAATGAGCTTGTGATTGAATAAACATACAGTATATTAATGTCACAGCCATGCTCCAGTATCTAGTGGAAAGCCTTCCCAGAAGAGCTGATCCCACATGAGTGTGATGGTCACATGTGAGTGTGATGGTCACATGTGAGCGTGATGGTCACATGTGAGCGTGATGGTCACATGTGAGCGTGATGGTCACATGTGAGCGTGATGGTCACGTGTTCACAAATCTTTGTCTTTCTGGTGTAACCACTTTGCATCTTCTGATGGTAAACAACAGTTGGTGTGACAGCATGAACATTGTACCTCTTTCACGTACCTTCTCACCTTTGTGGGAGATGGGACATGTTCAGACGCAGCTCTGATCACGTCAACACTTTTTTACGAAAGCGGTTGTGGGATTCTTATATTGTTCTCACCTGTGCCTTATCTTTATTCCTTTATTTTGTTCTTTTCTCTACTGTTGGCTTTTTTTTTTTTTAGGACAGTCATAGTAAGCATTTCACTACATGTCGTACTGTGTATGATTTTGAATTTGAACGATCTCTAAAATCAAATGCAGGACAAACATGACACTGCTCATTACCCTAAGTACATCATCTCTACAGGGAACCGTGGTGGTAGTAGCAGTAGGTTATCTGGATGCAAATCTGGGGTCATCTCAGAAGAAAAATTCCAGTCTGCCAGATACCTGAGATCTTCTCTGTTCAAACAGGAGCAGAAATATAGTCCCAAAAACCACACCAAAGTGATTAAAAGTCCAAGTAAGAGTCTGTAGCAAGACTTGCTCTTCTACCAGTGACCTCCATCCGATTTGACAGAGCCTGAGCAATTTGACTATGAATAATAGAGACAGGCCCCAGAAGGCTTGCAGTTAGAATTGCAACCATGTGTTGGCAGTATTGCCATAGTTGACCAGGGGGTGGGTGGGTGGTGTGGGGGAAGAGACTTAACCGAACTATATGTTGATGGATCTCCAACTTCCTGGCTAACAGACCACAGACAGTACGGCTGGGCATGTCTCATCCTCTCCCACTCTCAGCACTGGTGCCCCCCAGGGTTGTGTTCTGAGCCCCTAACTGCTGTACTAACTTTAGACCCACAACTGCTGGTGGCTGGGTCTTAACCGGGGAATAGATCAATTTTTATAAAACCATAAATCCATTCCAGTTGAAGGCTACAACATTGCAAAACATGATAGATAGATAGATAGATAGATAGATAGATAGATAGATAGATAGATAGATAGATAGATAGATAGATTCATTATTAATAGTGTTCATTATTAACACTCAGCTCACGTTCAGCGGATACAGACACCGAGTGTTCTGCTTCTGAAATCCTTCAGCACGAACGTGCCGGAACTTCACCAGCAGATGGAAACCAAATACTTTTAAGGAGTCAACTGAGCGCTTCTCTGCCCTGACGCAGGCGGCGCTGTTTCCCGCTTTAGTGTGTGTGTGTGTGTGTGTGTGTGTGTGTGTGTGTGTGTGTGTGTGTGTGTGTGTGTGTGTGTGTGTGTGTGAGTGTGTGTGTGTGTGGTGAGGCTTTGTTTTTCTTCACATGTGATTTTACCACAATTTGTTTATTTTCACAGGGGCCGTTCACATTAATTTTACACACACAATCCATTTATTTTCATGTTCTGTTTAAATAAATGTATTTTTTTATATTCTCTTTTCACATTTTAAAATGTTTGAACATAATTTTTTAATGATGCTTAAAATGACTTGTAATACTGGTAAAAAGTTCAATAACACTTCATGTTATACATTCATATCATCTCATATATTATATTATATTATATTAATCTTATATTATATTATATTATATTATACTAATATTATATTATATTATATTATATTATATTATATTATATTATATTATATTATATTATATTATATTACTGTATATTCCAGTGCTGCATCAGCCGCAGTGAAATTTAGTGCAAAAGTGGGCCAGCTTAATGAATAAAGTTTAATGAGTTTTTATTCTCACTCTGTTAAAGAGGGCAGATGAGAAGACTATTTAAGGCACCTAGTGTACAATAGCACAAAGATAAACGGTATAAAGAAATCAGTCAAATATTACTGCAAGCATTTTTTTTTTAACAAAACAACTCATTATAAACAAATGATTCAAAGGATTTTTGTCTAAATCATTAGAACGTATCCTTGATCCTCCGACCGTCCGTGAGCAAACACGGTCTTGCTCTGTGGACGCTCTGTGAATCCGCCTCTGCCTATAGAAGGAAGTTAAACTTGGTGTACTGTAATCGTCCTCCTGTCGTTCTTCTAGTGGCCACTTCAAGTGTTTAACACAGAGATTTATCCCTCTCTCAGTTTCAGGAAGTTGTAATCAGAACTTGTTAGGACTTCCTTCCTGTGCATGGGTCAGTGATAAAGCACACAGATCTGTTAGAGAAAGCAGACGATTTAGATTGCGATCGAATAAACACATCACTTGAAAAGAAAAAAAAAGAAAAATACACATCCCAAATTCATCTCAAACAGGGAGATGGAGAGCTAATTAATTGAAATGGATTGCATATGGCATGGGGTTGAACCAGCCCAAGAGGATAAGTTGTAAAGGTCATGTATAAAGAATTAGCACCAGGAAAAATAAGCTAGTCTCTATGTATTGACAGATTATCCAATCAGGTGCCGGCGATCTCTGATCCATCCTTTCAAGTGTTACTTTTCATCACATTGTCTTTATGTACATGTTATAGTGAAACTAAATGGGAACGAACTGTAATGAGCGGGGAACTGAAGAAAAGTCTAACCACACACACAACGGGATTGGTCCGTGGAATCTCCCCCAGCCAATTGTATGGATTGTGTGTGTGTGTGTGTGTGTGTGTGTCTTCAAGAGGGAACAACTGTTTATAGATGCTATAATGTATGTTAGAAATTGCACTGTGGACATTTAACAGCCTTAAATGTAAGTGTAAAGAGATACAAAGTAAAACGTTTTGCTTGTTGATAAACTAATCGCTGCAAACGATGACAAATTGACGTGATTACTCCGGGTTTTATTCCTAATATCGTTATTATTAATGGTCTGAAATGACATGTTCAAGGGGTTCTTTAATGCTGAGAAAAGGAAACTGGGTACAATATGCTGACTACATTCCTCTGTGTGTGAGTGTGTGTGTATGTGAGTGAGTGTATATGTGTGAGTGTGTGTGTGTGTATGTGAGTGAGTGTATATGTGTGTGTGTGTGTGTGCATGGCCTTTGCATGTCAGAAATACAACACACTATTGCATAATATGGCGAGAATCAAACTGATGAGCTTCATCCCTACACCACAAGGACGTCCAATCACGTTACACCCTCCCCCATCCATCCATCCATCCCCAACCCTCCCACCTTCCCTCCCTCCATTTTCCCATCCCTCCATCTATCCCGTGACGTCACCGCGCGCGGAGGTGGGCACGCTGGGAGGAGCTACTCGTATCCAAAGAAGAAAAGAGAGAGAGAGAGAGAGAGAGAGAGAGAGAGAGGGAGGTTTTATTGGGCTTTATGATTTCTTCAGCGCACAAACGCCGCAGTCTAAGGACCCGCGCGCGCTCCGTTAAATCGGCCTCATTGTGCGGCTTAAGAAGAGAAACAAAACAATCCATTTGTGTAACAAAGCTTTACACAGGGAGCGCCGGTAGCGTGACAAAAGGCGTGTCCGGTCGATAAGGCGTCCTCATACTAAAGAAGGACAATACGTGGTAGAGTAGAGGGAGAGAAAACACGAGCCCCGGTGGAGAGAGGAACAATGCTCGCGCATCAAGTTTTGGTAATATGAAGCGCGGATCGTTGCAGGCGGAGACTGAGCGTTGATGCATCAAAACATCGCACCGTAACGCCGATCCAGCCACTAATCTGACCCGTTATTTCTCACATCAACCGAGCGCGTTAACTTAGTCCTCCTCAAGATGAATTACCAGTCGAGCGTCCCGGTGTCGGGCATCTCGCCGCCGTCACAGCCGGCCATGCCCGCTCCGGGTGCGGTCCCAGCTCCGGTTCCAGTGCCCGTACCACAACCTATGTCGTCCCAGTTCGGTTCCGGATCATCAGGCAGCTCCGGGCCAGGTCAGTTCGGATCGGGAACGGCGTCGGGGCCCGCGGCTCAGTCCGGCGCTTCGGGCTCGCAGTTCGTCATGTCCAACTCTGCGGCGATCCGAGCGGAGATCCACCGCTTCGAGTCCGTGCACCCGAACATCTACGCCATCTACGACCTGATTGAGCGCATCGACGACCTGGCGCTGCAGAACCAGATCCGCGAGCACGTCATCTCCATCGAAGGTAAGCTGGTTATCAAGAGAGATCCACATCACCGCATCACCTACTGCTGTAACAGTGCGTCCCGATTCCATTTATTTATTTATTTATTTATTTATTTATTTATTTATTTATTTATTTACTTGTGTTTTTTTTTTAATGTAGCATCACCACCTGAGGTACCAGAACACTCAGGAGTGTCTCAGATCATCTGTTCACCAAAATCTTCATCTCAGAACCTTCCCTTTTCTAACATTTTTTTTATTAACATGTTTTATATTTTAGTCTGTTTTTTAAGTCTGCAAATCTGTTAACAATCTGATAAAGAAAGATTAAACAATGCAGTACTTTTCAGCTGGAACGAAAAAAAAAAAGGAATTCGAGGTGTTGGTGTTCATCATCAGATACGATCTGGTGGCGTAAACTACAGTCCCACACGTTCCCGATTTCATAACAACCTCGTGCATAAGAGGTGTTGATACTCGACACCGGTTCGATCCCTGCATCTTCCCAGTAGTCGAGCGTTCACACTAGCGAGCGAGAATTACCGTTCAAGTTAAAATTTAGTCTTCGGTTTATGCAAGAACAGAAGACCGTCTTTTCTACGTCTCGTCGTGCCGCATATGCGACCTTTTGGAAATGTGTTCAGATTCATCACTTAAAAAAAAAATTAAAAATAAAGCCAGTCAAAACACACCCATTTGTTACTATTGGTACAGAACACTGGATAGGCCACACCTACCTTGTTGTTGAACAGTTGCAATCCCTTCACATGGACAAAAAGACAAACTCCAAGCGAAGCTACAGGCTAGTGTTTGATTTCAATGATCAACCGTATTCGCTATATATGTAGCTGTGTAACACACACACACACACTAATCAGTCTGAACACTGGTTTTCAGGTTACATGTTCAGGTTCATACTAGCTTTGTTGGTTGATTTAGAGAAGCAAGCGAAATCTACTAGCTCCATACGCTCGCCTACATCCTTCCCGGCTTTATGTTTCTATGTACATTTAACTAAAGGTGTAAGGTGAGAATGTTTGAGGTAAGGACTTCACTGATTGGTCCTGGGAATTGTTTGTATTTGTCACATTACATTTAAAATGAGAAACTCACTCGATGCTAGTGCCCGCGATACTAACTAGCGCTAATATTTCTTTCTAGGGAAAAATGGTGACTGCGAGCAAGAAGACGACGTAGAATTTCCATGTTTTGCTGCTTGTAGTGTTGGATGTACTGTGTGGACAAACAGGAGAGGGAAGTGTAGTGGCTTGTGTTCGTGAATGCCATTTACAAGGGGTAGATTGGCTGAGTGGTTAGCACGTTTGCCTCCCACATCCTGGGATGGAGGGTTGTTCGATTTCAGCATCTATCATGCAACTCATGGGGTTTGTATGTGTTTTAGGGGTTTTCCCTGAGTCATACACTTTAGGCTGATTGTCCTCTGAGTGTGTGTTCTTGTTCCCTGTGATGAACTGAACTTGCACCCAGTTTGTGCCCCTGTACCCTGAGTCTCCTGGACTGGCTCCAGGTTCCTTGCGATCCTGTGCAGGATAAGTGGTACGGGAAATGGATGGATGTACATTGCAGTCTTTTACCAGAGCCTGTACTTGTTTATTGATTAGCGATCTAGGTTGCATTAGGGAGATTTATGACGGTTTGGTTTGATATTGGCAAGCCAGAGTGAAGCGAATGCCCCGGTGATGGTTCTTCCTGCAATCGTCAATCAAGTGCACTCTGCCTTGTAAAGTGGTGATTTTCTTCAGTGAAAAGAGCAGCTAAAAAAAATGCAAGTAATTTTCTTCTGCAGATGATTGTTTTCCAATAACAGCAAATTCCTGCCCGGCTGATGTGAACCGACGTTCCCGGACCAGCTTGTTTCCTCTCTTGCATGAATCTTAAGGCTCATGCTAACAAGAACGTTCCAGCTTATAAATCAACATCTTGCAGCCAATCAGAATCAAGAATTCACAAGACTTCCATGTGAACTTGTGTGATCTAAACAATTCTACATGACCTTTGTGCGATTTTTGTTCATGATACAACATGCAAGTCTGTAACCGCTGTTCAGGTGCCATTGTTTCCAACTCATCTGCCGTTTAACCCTTTACTAACACTGAAGATTTGGTAGACTCGGTGTCAGACTCGCAGGGTTGAGGAATAAATAAGGAATACAGGTTTGGATCCCATAGAAACATACTGAAGATTACAAGAAGGTCGGTTATTTATGAAACAATGACCGGGCATCATTTTTTATTTATTTCTAGTTGCATGCCAGACGAAAGGTGTCTTATTCTTGAGAAATCACAAGCAAGGTTTTCCCCAAAGTGGTCAGGTGGTTAAGGCACTGGGTTGTTAATCAGAAAGTTAAGGTTCATGCCCCAGCACTGTCAATCTGCCACTGCTGGGGCCCCTGAGCAAGGCCCTTAACCCCCTCACTGCTTCAGAGTAATTGCATCATGGCTGACCCTGTACTCTGACCCCCAACCTCCAAAGCTGGGATATGTGAAGAAAGAATTTCACAGCGCTGTAATGTACGTCAGACAAAAATGAAGCCCGCTTCTGCTTCTACGTCAGTAGGGACGTCCAAACGAAACCTCGCTATCTCGACAGTTTGAAATCTTCCCACGTCTACCAGGTTCCGGTGTAAGTCGCAAAAAATTATAAGCTGCAAAAAAATGAACACATGGACCGGCACATTTAAACGAAAAGGCAGAATTCCGACTCCTTGTAAGAATTATGGACATTTTATTTTACAGAAAGCCAAAAATAATCCAAAATCATTTATTTATTTATTACATTTGATTGCTGTTCTACTTGTGGCTGCTCTTTTAAACATTTGTTTTTGACCTTCAGTTCACCAGACCTAGGAATAATGACTCATCAGTTCGCTGGGTGACTCAACAAACAATTTCCTCAAGGTTTATGATCAAATACGTTTTACTTTATTCTGGAAAAAAAAACCCAACACATTGTGGGAGGTTTAAAAGGATAAGCGATGACCTCTGCTTTGTGTTCCGTTCGGATTGGTCAGAACGATTTACTCTCTTAAACTTTTTGGGTTTTTTTTCTAACAGCAATTCCACAGGTTTTAACGAAGTGTCGTTCTCGTTTCTATAGTAACCGCTGGTTTCTACGGTAATATGGTGAATTCCTGAAACCTTTACCGAAGGAGTCTCCAGTGTCAGATGTGAAGCTGCAGCTTGGAGTTTTCCAGATTAAAGAATTAGCCGTTTTATGGCAACGTAACAAATCGCCATGGTAACTTCGAGAGAGAAAATGTTGTTTATACAACCGTTCTAACGAACGGTTATTGATGCTAGTTAATACACAGGCGTTTTCGACATCACACGTAGCTGTAAATGAATGCGTCAATACCACGGGACATGTCGTTATAAGATGTATGTAGCATCCTGATGCGTCATTAGTCATCTGTAGAGTTCAGTGTGTCGCTTAACGGCGATCATTAAGCACCAGATCAGACTGATAATTTGGTACCATAGTGACAAGAAACTATCGTAGCACGATAACGAATGTTGTTCGTTCGTTCCCCCAAGCCAACTGCCCAATTGCCAGAACAACCCCACCCCCCCACCGCAGCCAAGAATACTTCAAGACTCAACCGTTCATCCAAACGTGCTGTTTTTAGTCACATAATGTAATGTTCTTGTTTTAGGTTAAATAAAACAAGAAGTCGAAAGGTTGCGTTTCACGTCAGTCATCATTACCACAATCTCTAAAGGCAGCAAAATACAAAGTCGACTTTTATTTATTTATTTATTTATTTATTTATTTAATTTTTTTTCTTTCAGCTGCACAGAGCAAACTCAAATCTTTTTTTTTTAAATTTTTATTCATCGTCGTAAGTGGTCTCATCTTTTTCGGAGAACACAAACCAAGCAGGAAACGATGGCTTTGAGATCTTCTGCCTGCGCAGTGTTTTTGTCCTTAACGTCGTAGAGCACTTCACACGCTCGGCTTCTCTAATCGTTTTCTCGTTCCCAGATGTGTTGTTGTTTTTGTTGTTTTTTTTCCTGCATTTTTTTCTTGCTGCCGAGATAACCAAAGAACGTAGCTTTTGTTTTTGATTTCAAAAAAAAAAAAAAAAAGTAATTCTGCATTTTGCTGCATTTTTCCTCTCCTGTGGCTCTGAACTGCCATTTAATGCGTCAGGATAGAAAAAAACCGTCCGAAGAGGAAATCTATGCAGCGCTCTTCACTGCAGCAAAGCTTGTGGAGCTGTTACAGGTTGAGACAGTGATTGTGTGTGGTGTGTGTGTGTGTGTGTGTGTGTGTGCGCACATCCACCCACCTGTACGCGTGGACTGCAGATTTTTGCCGCGGTTCTGCATTAAAAGCACTGCCTGCCTGTTGCTTAGGAACCAGAGGCTCATAGTTTTGCTGAGGATGAGATGAGAAGAGAACAGGAATTTAAAGAAAAAAAGAAAGAAAGAAAGAAAGAAAGAAAGGGATTAGAGAGCAACTCTGATCTGATTGTACGGCTCAGTCGCACGTCATCCGAATGCTCCGACGTTCAGCTGTATTTGGGAGATTATATTGCCTCCACCTCGTTTATCCCCTCAGACTTAAACCGAGCAGTCTAAGCAATGCTCCAGACGAGACAAAACAAACTCATTTTGCCCGAGAAGATATTTACTCGTGCGTAACGAGAGAATAGGACGAGGGCTTAATGCTAGCCAAATACGACATATATAAGCTGTAGATCAGATTAGCACGAGCAAATAGTTTCGTCTCCCAGAGTTTGCGTAAATCCGTTTGTTTTGCCGCTTAATGAGAAACTCGTCAGGGTTTTACATAATGAATATATTTATTAGATTGCATGATGCGCTCCAAATGTCATTCGAAAAAATCTTCCGGAAGCCCACCCACTTCTCCATATATGGTATTATTACCATCGCAGCCAGGGCTTGGTCTCGACTCGGGTTTGTCCCCTTAACGAGCTTCGTGTGCAGGAAAATGTTGATTATGTTGAACAGAAATTGAAATTGATCAGTCATTAATAAAAATAAGTATATTGCTAACATCAGTTAATTAGCGCCAGTCTTATGGGACGGTTTAAATCTGGCCAGTTTTTGATCAAAGGTGGCGAGGTGGGTTAAAAATATGCAGTTAAAAGGTTCGTATACGTTCGATGTGGCACAGCGGATCATTTGATGCAAGACGAGACGATGGCTTTGCTTCATGCTGATTAAGATATCCAGCGCTGACGCTAGGTGTAGAACGTAGCACTTTCTACGTCTTGCTCGTTGGCGTCTCCTCAATCATCTACCACCTGTTGTTTTAAAATGATCTCGGTTGTTATCCAGTCTTAACCACGAACTATTAAAATGGTGGAGGATATTATCATGACCGTGGTGATTCATTGATTTGTTCAACCTGATTGTTCATCATCGATGAGCTCGTTTTTGTTTCTTTGACTGTGTGATGATTTTGTCGACGCCCATGATATATATATATATAATTTTTTTTGTGAGGTTGAGGAACCCCCACAAGAACGTGGTTTGAGGATTAATCCATACAAACCTTGGGCTGGTTCTGTTCTGATAACCCGGGCGTGGATTCAGTGAAGAATTACGGAGATAAATCACTAAGGTGAAAGAATTTCAGAGCCGCCAAATCCATGCTAGGATATTTTGGCTAATAAAAAAAAACTCTTGACCTTTTGTGCAGCACTTGTATGTAGCATATCACATCACAATTTGCGTTAGTAACATAACGTTCAGGAAACATTTGCTCACAATTATGCAGAGGCATTTTAAATCGGAATATTTTGCCTGCTGTGGAAAAAAAAAAAAAAAAACCCCGCCCAAGAATACGAATATGCCTCACGGGTGTCTGCTTGTCATCTGAATTAGCCCTCTTTTTGGGTATTTGACAGCACGTGCCTCTGCTAATAAAGGGCTTTTGTCAAAAAAATGTTTGCATCCCTCGTCTTCCTGTCAATCATTCACAATTATGCTAATGACTACAACTTCGGGTGCTGACCTTTGACCCTAACCTAGCCTAGCACCCAGAAGGGAGGGAGTTTAAAAGGTTGTGGAGCCATGCGTGAGATGGTTCTTACCGTCGCTTGGTGGCACAGCGATGATAATCTGATGTTATTCCCTGGACGAGGAAGAGAAAGTAGGCCATTGTAACTGCAAAACAAAGGCGCTCTCTCTAAATTTGCCTGTTTTTTTCCTTAAACCCTCGCGTTTAGAGTGCGCGCGTGGCCTTTTAGCTTCGTCGCCGGAATTGAAGGCAACTGAAGGAAACTAGAGCATTCAAGGTGATATTTGTCTAGCAATTAGCAGTGACAGTTTATACAGTAATGAGAACTTTTGTGTTGTGATCCGGCGGTCGCATCCGCTTCCTATTTTGTCCCTTGGCTTCATTTATCTCGGGTTAGGGTTAGGAAGGAAATGAAACACATCGATGACTCGTGAGAAGGAAGACCTTTTTAGACATTTACCGCTTCACCCTTTTGGATCTTTGAGCTTTCTGTGAGCTTTGCCCTTTTTTTCGGAGTTTTGTGGGTGTGGCTAAATGTAATTGTGCCAATTTAGCAAATAGATAGAACTTTAGATCTGATCCTTTCTGACTTTAAGGACGTTTTCAATATGTTGCAAATTTCATTTGGGGGCATGGGGGGTGGGGGTGGAAGCATAAGGTTTCATATGAGTATAAATGTATGTTCTTTGCTACCCAGAAAATACACACAAACATTAAAGCCTAACCTGCTGTAGCAGTGGGGTGGAGGCATCTGGAACGGTATGTTGGAGATTTGGCGAAGATATCCAGATGACGCAAAGTCTCTGGAGCTCAGGGAAGAAGTGCCGGATAGGCATCTGGAGCAGTGTGCTGGAGCTCTTCGTCAGGATCGGCAGGGCTGCTGAGCAACAGATGGCCAATGACATGAGAAGAGGCTTTGGAGAGATTGGAGCCAAACAAGCCTGGAGTCCTGGATCTCCTTGGCACAGAGACTCACTGACATTCTCACATTCGCTCTCTCTCACTGTATATCAAGCAGACTTATGGATATGTAGGGACACGAAATAACCAAAATGGAGATCTTTCCAAGACCTTCTTCTTGTCCACAGTGACTGTTCGGTTGAGACCTGATAGGAGTGAGAAGCTGAAGGTTCAAGGGCTCACTCAGAGATGCTGGGATTTGAACTCGTGACCTTTATAAACTGTAGTCCAAGAGCTTAACCACTGAGCTCTTTTTGCACTAGTGTGAGTGATGTCTGGATTAAAAACTGAGGCCTGGTCTTCTTCCTGTTCTTGCAGGAACCCCACTCGACCCTGCTGATGGTATGATCTTGGAGGAGTTGGGAGGACGGATTTAGCGTTAATCCGCCAACTAATTGGAGCTCGCATGCTCTATTTAGGGAAACTAAAATGAGGAGCTGCTTCATTCTGATTAAAAAATAGGGGCATGTCATATCTGTCTTTATTTTTTTTTATTTATATATATATATATATATATATATATAAACGCAAGGACATCCAAGGATCTAGAATACACAGCACATGTAGGGAGATGGCACTTATTTTCTTTTGGGTTTGATTAGGGCAGGATGTCCAGCAAGAATTTAAACGCCGTTTTGTTTTAATTCCTTCTTTTTAAACTCCTAAAGGCGTTACTAAATAGAGATTAGAGATCATCCCCTACGGCACGTGGAGAGGACTAAAATAAGTTTGGGGTACGATTCGTCTGAACGAGCTGCCGATTCATATGACTTTGAGCTCGCCCTTCTTCTATTTTAAACAAATATCTCGTCACGCTAACAGGTTTATATTTGGTTTTAAAACATTATCATTTCATCACTGCGCTATAGCAACGGTTTGATTAACAGGGTACGATTTACATAATCATAGACCAGTCGTAAACACGCGGACGTATGTAGAAAGAATTGGAAAATCAACATGTTTTATAAGAAGAGGTTTGTTTAGCATCCATGTAAGGAGTCTCCAGTGTCAGGGGGATTATTGTGATCGATTATGTAGCTGTTGTAATTAGTACCCGCCAGGATCGGGCAATTTTGCGAATGCAGAGATCAGGTCAAAACTCTGTGATTATTCGGAGGATATATGGCAATATGACAGCATTACATATGTGTCTACACTGAAAGGTAGTGTAAAATTAGCTATTTGCTAATTAAAAACCTATATTTATATATTTATTGTGGCAAAAAAACACAAGAATCTCCTTGAAGATAACGTAAATGAGATGTGCAAATAAAAGTAATTAGAAACGGATAAAAATCACGTATTTATTTGCCCGAATATTTAACTGCCGGTCTGAGAGGAACAAGACGTGTCGTGGTGTTTAGCTTCACCCGGTTGTTGTTTACAGTCGCGTAACATTGCCTGCTAGCACTAATCCCTGGTGGAGTTTAAATCTTTTCAAATGAGAAGCTGTAGTACCTGAGAATGTAATCCTGGAGACTCGTTCCTCTCCCAGCAGGCTTGTGGGCGTCGCATCGGCGTCGAGTGTTGATTCGGCTCGTTAGAGCATTGCGGCGAATGGCTGTAGGTGTCTGCCTTCGAAGAGCTCTTCACCACACAGTAGCCCACATCATATTATGACAAGGGTGATAACGTGATATAACGAAACAGTAGACGAGATGTCCGTAGAATTGCTGTGGTTGATTTGGAGGTACTTTTGTTTGAGCCCCGCATCTCTTCAAGGGGTGCAAAAACTTCTGCTTCAGCCATATAGTATGTACGAGTTTTAACCATGTGGCGCTACAGCAATACATATATATTTGTTATCCTGCTGTGACCCTCTCAATTCTAGCCTTTCTAGCATTAACGGCTGCACGGTGAGGCTACGCCGCTAATCTGTATGAGAAAGAGATGCTAGCATGATGCGCCAATGAAACGCCGGGTTCTACTGTACATCATGTGCTGAATTAAAAAACAAACAAACACTGATTTATAACGTTTGGGTTTTTTGACACTTTTTTGACACCAGTGTTGAGGAGATCGGGCTAACGGATGCGGATGACATAAATCGATAGCACGGATAGCATCGTGGACAAGATGTAATCGGGGGAAAAAAAAAAGAACGGCTTCGCTCGGAGAGTTGCCCCCATGACCGAAACGTGATCACGCTGTTTACATCACCACTTCCTGTGTTTCCCAAAAGCTTAGCGGCGCAGCATGACCCCATGGCAAAAAGCCACCCCCTCTTCCTTTCCCGCTTTTTTTTTTTCCCCTCTTCCTCTTCATCTGTTCCACACACAGAGAGGACCATGTGGTCTTACTTTGGCACTGAAAAGTCCAAGCGAGAGAGGAACAGCAGGAACAGCAGAGCCACGTGGGGTTTCCATTCAGCAGGGTTTTATCCGAATTCTTGTATGACACTAATTCAAGGACAGCAGAGGAAATTAGCATTAAAAAAAAAGGTCTTGTATTTTTCTATGGATAAAAGAACAAACTGATTATTTTTTTTCCCTCAATCTGTAGGAAGTGTGTGTTCTAGATTTTTAAAATGACCGGTGGTCGGCGTGTTTGGCCGGTTTGTACCAGTCGTCGGTGGAAACGTAGCACGCGGCTGAAATAATCGTGGCGTTTACGCCCGCTAACATCCTGGAGTTTGGCGTCTAATAATAATCGCGTGTCTCTAATTGTTAGGTTTGTTACAAGACAGCAGTTTGGTGACTTTGTTTGTTTGTTTTTCATTCACTAAACAACACATTGTACTTTTTATCAGTTTATAGCTACCTTTTTAATGTTTTTTTATTTAAAAAGAAAAAAAGAAAACTGGATACAAACAAATTTAATTAAGAAACTTAAGATGCTTCTACAAGAAATGCTAGTTTGAATAAAGTGTAGTATGAACGGCATTAAATAAAGCGATCAAGAACAAATCCATCCAAATTTCGACAAAATACTAGGCAAAACTAATGGCACCCCTTACAAGGGGGACGAATTAGCAGGCTGGACGATTTAGTCGTTTTTGCTCTCTGACTTTTACCCTTTATGGTGGCATTTCCTGGGCATTACCAAATATAAATAACCCACGATTTCAATTTTTAGGGCTAATGACAATGACGTGCATGATTTACGGGGGAAAAAAAAACATGACATGAATAATATTTTTTTTTTCGGAAAGGAACTACTTCAAATCATTTGTGTAGCAGAAGTATCATTAATAAGAGAGTTTTGTTGCTCCATGAAAAGAGTCAGTGGTGAAAGACTTGTGCATAAGCCTATTACACAAGGATGAAGAAAAAAGGTCATGTTGTTTGGTTGCTGCATCTCATCCCTCGCTTTTTTTTTTTCTTTTTCCTTTTCGTGGCTTAATATGCAAGACCACACGTTACATAAGAGCACTTGCCGGCAAAAATCGTCCGTGTTCGATTGAACGTCTCACGTGGACGTGCGTTTCTTGACCCATCGTTAGTGTTTTTGTTCTGGACGGCGCCGATAGCACATGGAACTTTGTGGAAGCGGAATTCACATTTGTAATGAATGCACGCATTTTTCTTTCCCTCTCGAGTTTAAGAGAGCGGTTACTATGGCGACGTTGGAAGAGGAAGGTCATCTGGATGTCGCAGATGATGTGGGCTGCGTTTTAAATGACGGCGACGAGATCTGCCGTGATCTGTCTCTCTACCGCCGTGTCATTTACAGGTTTAATCAGTCGACTCCTGTGGTTTGAACAGGTACGAGCTGATCAGCCAACGATGATGATTCGATAACGAACGATGATATGTCTTTATTTATCTCATCTCGTGCTGCATACATTATTACAAGGCCAAAAGGTAACAGTGATACTGAGATGTATTGAGAATGAGAAGAATCCACGAGATAATATCTAGAAGCCACATAGACCACTTATGGTGACCACGAGATAAAACTGAGATCATGAGATAAAACGTTGTGGCCACAGATGAGTACTTAGAGGTCAGGAGTTAAAATACTGAGGTCATGAGTTCATATATTGAGATATCGAGACTAGACTACAGCCACAAAATAATATACCGTGGCCATGAGATAGTGTCGAGGCTGTGAGAACAATTTTTTATGTTAATTTATCAAATCCCCAAGATAATACAGTATATCAAATGAGAACATGCATAAAGGGCACGAGACAAATGAATATTTTGAGACCACGACATAATAGAGAGAAAAAAGTCAAGAGATATGCTGAGGCCACATGATCATATATTAAAGCCCTGGTGTAAGATACTGAGACCATATTTTGAACTATATGGAAGCCACGAAATAATACCTAAAGTCAAGATAATCTATCAAGGCCACAAGATGCATAATATAACGATGCCGTGAGATAATACGAGAATATGAGATGATGTATTTTGGCCATAACGTTTAAAAAAAATATAAAGCAAGATAAAATATTTCAACAAAATATGAGATATGGACATGAGATACAAGCTACGTGGATACGGCTTATTAGTATCTTGTGTATTGGACCTACAAATTAATATATTGAGGTCATGATACAATGGGATAAAATGTTAAAAGGCACAAGCTAAGTATAATGAAGCTAAAAAAAGAGATGAGCTGTATCAGGGCCATAAGATAATAGACCATCTAGACTATGAGATAATCTATTGTGACTGAGACGGTGTACGAGATGACTGTTCTTCACAGAAAGTCGCACCATTTCATCATCTAATATCTTTTCCGATCCTGCTATTCTGGATGCTGTTGCCATAGAAACCGCAACCCGTGAGTAGTTGGACTTACAGGAAGCTCCGTTTTGGTGAACGTTGCTGTGATTTGCAAACTTTAGAACATCAGTGCATTTAGAAATATGCTGAGTCGGTTGGTGCCAGCTAAAGTTTTTCTCTCTACTTTTTTTTTTTTCTCCCTTATTCGTATTCCGTTTGCATCAGTTCCTTTACGGAACAATTGAGAACACAAAAAAAAAACAGGACGTGTTCTCAACCATTCAAACTTTTTCCGCGTCAGCTGCCGACGTCCGGTTTTCAAACGCAGCGGATTCTCACACATTTACAGGACGTGGATGGATGACACACGCTGTCACTCCGATGCAGAGATGCCGCTTGTGTCAGCTCTTTTACTAATAAAACCCCCCTCCCCCAATCATCCCCCCCCTCCACCTTTTTTTTTTTTTTACTTTTTGGGATGAGTGCGGAGGCGGAGAGCGGCCCGACTCTATGCCGGGTTTCGGAGAAATCCGCTCTGGCAATGTGTGTAGACCTGGCAGGGAAAGTGCTATGTTCAGCAGTGGGCCTGCTCCGGTTTCAAGAAGTTCACATGCTTTTCTGCTGATCTTCTCAAAAGAACCGAGCGTGAACCACCGTGGAGGAGGAATAGTCAGAGGACGGGAATCTTAAGCCTCTCTAGGAAAAATACGTCAGTTCTTTCTCTTAACGTATGTGGTAGCTCAGTGGTTAAGGGGTTGGGCTACTGATCGGAAGGTCATGGGTGCGAACCCCAGGTCCACCATGCTACCACTGCTGGGCCCCTGAGCAAGGCCCTTAACCCTCAGTTGCTCAGTTGTAAGTCACTCTGGAGAAGGGTGTCTACTAAATGCCGTAAATGTAAATATGACTGGCTGGCTTCGGAGACGTCTGAGATTTCAGCCAGTCTGCAACGTCGATGTTAAATCTGTTAACGTCCGCCACGTAAGTCACCGTGTGACTTGCTCCTTTATCCAGAAATGCTGTCAGAGCAGAATGTCATAGACTAAAGAGAGAATCTCCTGAAAAGACCGTCTGACCGACCGAACGACCGACCAATCAGATCAGATCACACCGGCACTGTGGTGCAAGGCAGGATGAGTTCCTCGCAGCACGGTGTGAACGAAAGGAGGAGATGAAGAAGATGCTCTAAAGTAGGATATAAATAGTGAGAGGCTGTTTTTCAACCTTCTTGAGATTGAGGGTGTGTTTAGTGTGAAAATGACTCAGTTCCTTTGGCCACATTGCTGCTTTGGCTGGATCGTAAAACAACATAGAGCTGAAGCCTTTATAATGGTGCACTTAACCTTTATCCGTAGTCGGTTTGCTAATGGAACGAAACGTAACGTGATGTAACGTTCGCTTTAAAGCGTGCAGATGCTTGCGAAGGAGCCCCGGGAGTTTGTTACGGCAGGATTAATCCGGGAGTTCGATCGGAGAAGTGTGGCGTTACTCGGAATCCGAGTCGAGAACGAGCTTTTGTCGAGATGTGGAAATCAGCCTGCAAACTGTGTGTGAGCGAGTGTGTGTAGGTGGAGTGGGTGGGTGAGAGAGAGAGAGCGAGAGAGTTAAGGATGGAGGGAGGATCGGGAGCGTGCTACATTGGCGTAGTCTTCGACTTCGCTCCCTGAGAGTTGATGATGGAAGAAAAAGGGAACCTGAGAAAGTTGTCAGGTTGAGTTCTTTGCGTCACAGAGTGTTTTTCACGCCGAACACCTGTGACCTGCTTGTTAGATTCTATACAAACACCAGATGTGTAAACGACAGCAAAATCATAATCAAGGCATCTTTTTTTTTCCCCCCCCCCGACTTCCATCAGTGGAAAAGGCAAAATATCTTCAGCAGAGATTGGCATCATGCCTGCTGTTTGTGTGTGTGTGTGTGTGTGTGTGTGTGTGTGTGTGTGTGTGTGTGTGTGTGTGAAGCTTCATTGAGTGATGCAGCATAACCGTAGGTGGGAAGTGGAGTGTTGTGTAACGAGAGAATGAGGTAACAATGTCAGATGGTTTAAAAAAATATAATAAATTAAATAAAGTAAATAAATAAATAAAAATATAAAATGTCAATAGCGGCAATATGTCAGATTTTTCAAATCCAAATCCTCGACTCCTTGCTGTCGAATCGGTCAGAAGGTGTGTGATACGATTGTGTTCTGATACGTTACCGTTTCCATAGTAACGGCTCATTCATTCAGAAGCCCTTGCGTGCTGGACGCTCACATCGTCCCAGCCTATAAATTAAACACAGTGCGTCTGATCTGTACGTTTCCTGTTTACTTAATGGTTCCAGAAGGAGACTCTCGCGTCACACGGGTCGATTATTAACGACAAACTAGCTAGAAACGGATAAAACGCACAAGATGTCACTCTTTCATCATGATGACCACGTAGTCTTTTGTTGTATAAGAGGAATAAAGCACTTCAGGTTGTGCGGTTTTAGGAAAGATACTAGACTACGTCACGTACTACTCTGAGGTAACACTAACCCCAGGATGCTAACTATGCTAATTAAGCTTCATAGAGGAAGTACACAAAAACAACAAGGATCCCTCATGTAATTCCTTACCGTATATTGTACATGAAGAAGATTTGCCTGAATATATTCATTTCCTAAGCTGCAATCTTATCTCTTTTTTACATTCTACATCCTAAAAGGAATATTTTACCCGGCAATACCACGGCTAACTGATACCAGCTAGTCACTGTCATCTACCTAGCTTTCAAAAATTTCTATTTACATTCTATACCTATAGTAGAGTTCTATTATTTACCTCAGTATCTAACTGCAGTCATCTGTATACTGTAAGTATCTAAAACACCAAAGCTAACCGAGCTAGCCACAAACAACAACAGCTAATTTACCCAAAAGTCAATTTGCAGTAAGCAAGCATGTGGAAAACAAATGGATGTTTTTGCTAATGCTAAATGCTGGTCAAGTGGTAGCTTAATTGTTAAGTGGAAACGACTTCACGTTCAAGTAAAGAAATGAAACTTTTCTTCAGAGCGATTCTGAGATTCAGCGTCTAAAACGAGGACCCGTCTAAGCCTTAGCGGCTAATCTGCTCGTCTGTGTGCGTCTCATCTTTTTCGAGCCCATTTGTAAATATTCGAAGTCTTTGAAAAGATTTGTAACACTCTGTCTTTCTCTCTCTCTCTCTCTCCTCCATGTGCCGTCTGCTTCCTCGGGATTCAAACACATCCTAGGTGAGTGTTCCTGTTCTCGTATGTTTATATGGGTCGAATTCTCCCAGAATGTAGCGTAGCGGAGAGTGCTTTGCTTTAGAGTTCGATCTTCCGTTCAAGAAAAGAGCCGAACTGGTGAACTGTACGACGAATATTAACTATTTCCCCGTCTTAACGTACGTACGGGTTGAAACCATGAGTAGGTATGGTCTAAACCTGAATTCTGTGCCCTAACAGGTCCAGACTTTAGCTACATCACTTCTGTTCATAACTAGATGTGTGGGATGATTATTTATTTATTTATTTATTTATTTATTTATTTATTTGTACCTGTCTTCAAATAAATCTATACAAACTAACAGACTAAACTGATCCATGTGACCCTGACCAAGCTGTTCCAAAGGGTTAGGGTAACAAACAAACATCTACCTATTATCTATTTTCAATATATGATTTGTTCTTTAACAATAATCGTGTAATGAAGAGGTCCTTCTAGCTCCGCCCTCTTCCGCATATATAACATCCGAGGATCGCCTGATTGGCTAGTGTTGCTGTGAGTGACCGCGTGCTGTACCCTTCTGTGTCCGGGATTCAAACTCGTGATCTCCGGATATAGCAAACTTTTTATTTATTTATTTATTCATTCATTCATTTTTCTACCGCTTTATCCGTACTACCTCAGGTCACGGTTGAGCCTGTGCCTATCTCAGGTGTCATAGGGCATCAAGGCAGGACACACCCTGGACGGAGTGCCAACCCATCGCAGGGCACACACACACTTCTCATTCACTCACGCAATCACACACTACAGACAATTTTCCAGAGATGCCAATCAACCTACCATGCATGTCTTTGGACCGGGGGAGGAAACCGGAGTACCCGGAGGAAACCCCCGAGGCACGGGGAGAACATGCGAACTACACACACACAAGGCGGAGGCGGGAATCGAACCCCAACCCTGGAGGTGTGAGGCGAATGTGCTAACCACTAAGCCACCGTGCCCCCCTTTATTTATTTATTTATTTATTTATTTATTTATTTATTTATTTATTTATTGCGATCTTTAGCTGTGAATTCCTGTGAGCCAATAGAAGACAAGTGGGCGGGACTGTAGAGCGTCTTTGTTCTGTAGAGTAAAATTATTAAGTAGCACACACACCTAGGTGTTCTCTGATTGTTGCTTGGCTACAAACAAACATGGAGTTATCCATCTGGTCTGCCATCATTTTTCTGTAGCAAATCTCTTTCTCTTTCACCTCCATTAATTCCCATTCTCCATTCCCTCTGAAACCCGGAGACGTCTGGGACCTTTCTTATGTCATTTCTCATCTCTTTTTCGTATTCTGGTACAGCAGGCTGAGATAAGCGAGCTCTGCGTTTGTGTCCGGTGTAAAATTGCCACAGAGGATTTGTGTAGTGGAGCATTAGAGAGTAAAGGGGTGACTGTGACACGGTGGTGTGTTGGGCTGATCTCACTGCTGATCACCACCTTCAGTTTGTTACCCAGATGTTACATTCTCTCTCTCTCTCTCTCTCTCTCTCTCTCTCTCTCTCACACACACACACACTCTCTCTCTCTCTCACACACACACACACACACACACACACTCTCTCTCTCTCTCTCTCTCTCTCTCTCTCTCTCACTCACCCCTTTCTCTTGTGTTCCTTGGTGTGTGAGGAGAAATGTCATTAGATGGTGTGTGTGTGTGTGAGAGAGAATTGAAGCTGATAAATTTACCTTACACACACACACACACACACACACAATACTACTTAATTGTGAGTGTTGTGTTTGCGTGTTCTGTGTGCATGCTTGCAATTGAAGACTTTGTGTGTGTGTGTTGATGTCTTACTTTCCTTTTGGCACTTTGTAATGGTGCCAGAATAAGAGTTTCAAGAAAGTGTGTGTTTGTGGTACCTACCTTGTCTTTAGTAATGATACCAGATGAAGAAACGTGTGTGTGTGTGTGTGTGTGTGTGTGTGTGTGTGCATGTGTGTGTTGTCTACCATGGTTCGAGTAATGGTACAAGATGAAAAATGACAGGTAAAGTCAGTGGAAATGTATCTCTGCACCACATATTGTGTGCGTGTGTGCGTGTGTGCGTGTGTGCGTGTGCGTGCGTGTGTGTGTGTGTGTGTGTGTGTGTGTGTGTGTGTGTGGTACCTTCCTTCTTTAGTAATGTTACCAGATGAAGAAATGTGTGTGTGTCAGTGTCAGTCTTTGATCTTGTAGTAGAATCCCTGGTCTTTTCATCCTCAGTTCTGTGTGTGTGTGTGTGTGTGTGTGTGTGTGACTCCTCGTCTGCTCGTCCGTCCTGCTCCTTCAAAGGGCCGTTTTTGTCACTAAACCATTATCAGCGACTGGAGCTCTGGCTCCTGGATGAGGAGTTTTTCCTTTCATCTGTTTTTTTTCTTATTGTCTAAATTGGGCTTGCCGACAGTCGGCCATTTTGAAATGACTTCCCGCCTGTTTGTGTGAATTTGAGTAGTGGAGATCCTCAGGGCCTGATCTTAGGTCCGCTTCATCTTGGCATAAAGTTATTTAGGAAGGTCAGTGACTCTTGGAGATCTTTAGAGAACTTTTAGTGCTTGGCTTTGGAATTTTCTTTGGTTTCATCACTGCGCCCTGAGATCCTGCTTAACAGTATGAGATTAGCGATATTATTATGGCCTCATTAGTTCCACCGTAATGATGCCGTGAACACCGCGGCGCGTTATTGACGCACAATCGAAGCCGACTATTGAGCGCTGCTGTTTCTTCAACTGGGAATCCGTTCTCACTGGGTTCTCTTTTTTTTTTGTAAGAAATGAATATGTAATAGGGCCGTAGGGAAGGTTATGGATTCACACTGCTCTGTAAAAATAACAAAGAAAGATCTGGAGCTAAGGGGTGTGAATAAAGTTCTGAAGTTTTGATAACTGATTTCTCAGAAACGCTTTCATGGGTTTGGTTGGTTTGCTGTTCGTTTGCGCGACTGAAATATAGATCGGTCTCTTCATTCGCCTGATGAGGTATGACACGTCCGGGAGTTTTTAAACGATGCAGGGGGTGCCAATACTTTTACTCATAGTGACGGCGATTCCATCCAAGTGCCGTATGTGAAAACTTTTCTTGCTTAGAATTGAAACGTTGTAGCTAAACGTACAATTTTTACTTTCTTTTTTTTTTATCTGGGTGAAATTTGAATTTCTACCAATAGCAGACAAGTGGGCGTGGCTACATACTTTGAATATGTATACCTTGATGTTTAATATATATGTAATAGAACTTAAACTTGTAGGCTGAAGCGTAATTGGTCTTCGGTTTGCTGCCCGTCATGTTGCGATCTGGCTTCGGGAACACAAGCAGGTCTCGGGTTCGGCCGTGACGTGGGTCTCCGCAGGCTGCCGCTTCCTTCCACAGATTTTGGACCGGTTTTAGCCGGATCTCTTCCTCTCATCCAAATCCCTGTCTTCGTTCCCGGCCTGCCATCTGTAGAGGATGCCTGCGCGCCTGTAAAGAGATGCCCGGACCAGGAGCCGAGCCAAGAGTGAGGGGATACACCTGTAGATCAGAGGCTGCCTTGGCTTCGGACGCCGGTCACAATCATGAGTCCCCTGTATAAGTTGTTTCTCCGGAGATGAAAACATCATCTTAATACTTCTACATCAGAGTAGACAGACAGACAGACAGATAATGAATATCTTACTTTCTGACCAATCAGAAGCGAGGATTCTGTGAATAAACCTTTGTCAACAGATGCATTGTTTACGTTTACTCCTCCGCTCCTTTTAGCTCTGATATAATGGGATTCTGGTTACAGCTGCTTTGTTTTTCAGTGAGTAAGTGCAAATGAAAGAGAACCACACACACACACACACACACACACACACACACACACACACACACACACACACACATACACACACACACTTGTCCACTAAGAAAAGCCCATTTTAGATGCTGATGTGTCGCTGATGGATTTTTTCCTCCCTGTGTAATGCACAGCTGTGCTCTTTTGGCATGACAGAGTTTGCGCGTGTGTGGGTGTGTGTGGGTGGGTGTGTGTGGGTGGGTGGAGAGACGGCACTGACAGCGTTCTCCATCCATCTAGAACACAGCAGTTTTCCAGCAGATACAGTCCTCAAGCTCAGATCCGTTCTCCGTTCTCTTCATTTGCGTTGGAATTTTTTCAGGCGCGTTAACAGCTTTTATGTCTTAATGCCATTGCGTGGTCTGAAAAGCCTCCAGCACCCACACTGGGATTGGAGGTGGATGTGCTACGGGAGGTTTTACAAGCTGAAACACACACACACACACACACACACACACACACACACACACACTGCCATTTATATTTTATTCTGTGCCTAAAAAATGAAGTAAATCTAAGAAAAAAGAAAGTCATTGTAGACTTAATCAGTTCTGGATAGGAGGGGCCTCCTCTATCACCCCTGTCAATCAAAGCCACAGTAGCCAATCATCAATGTCCAGTATGTGGAAGAGGGCAGATAGCTCACTACTTCAAGTGGCCCGTGAAGCTGCTCGAGAGTTTAAACCTGTTTTTTTTTTTTTCCCTCTTTACTCCGTTGCCCATCTTTATTTAAACCTCTGAAATCCGCTCATTTCAAAAAATCTTTTGGATTTTGATGATCGTGTCGTTCCCAGGAGACGAATATAACAGCATTCAAAATATCCCCCCCTTCCACATAAACGCGTGCATATTTTCGTCATCTTCTTTTCTCGTATTCTCTTCTTTCCTCCCCGTGTGGGCGGGGTGTCGAGCGTCTCTTCTCGTTGAAAGGCTCTTCTTGCTGATGGATTTGGAACAGCAGAAAGACGACAAGGGACACGAGGAGCACTCGGGTTTAGAACTAAAGACGTACAAAAATAAACTCTCTTTAAAAAAAAAAAAAAAAGCTTTTAAAATTTTATTTGTTTGGGGGGGGCATGTGTTCAGATTGTTGCTGGTCAGAGCTACATCATGTGTGTATGTGTGTGTGTGTGTGGGGGGGGGGGGCGCTATGTGCTGCACGGTGCTTTTTAATTGTTTTTTTCTTTGTGTAACCATGGCATATTTCCCAGTAGAGGCTCGTGACCACAGATTTTGGTGGTGCAGGATGACCTTAAGTCGAGAGGGCAGCAAACTTGAGGCTGGACAGCCGGCAATCCGCACCAGTCGTACAGTCCGTCAGTCCGTTATGAGTTTCCTTTGTCTGTCTGTCTGTCTGTCTGTCTGTCGATCTATCTATCTATCTATCTATCTATCTATCTATCTATCTATCTATCTATCTATGCATGCATGCACAACCTTTATTCACATTGAACTCTATTCCTCTCAAGTTAATATCATTTAACTACGGTTGCCAGGTTTATGTGAAATCACACCAGGCTTTACATTCATTTCTGAAAAATCGCCTAAAAAAAGGGAGTGAAAAATAACCAAATCAAATTAAAGCACTGGAAAAGTTATTTATATATATATATAAAATGTCTTATTTGTGCGGTAGAACATTATAGACACACCATCTGTATTTGATATAAATCTAGATCCTGGCCAGTATGGAGTTCAATTGAGGTAAAAATTGAGACTCTGGCATCTTGGTGGCACTTTTGCTGTGATCCAAATCTGAGAAAGTCTGATGGAACTCTGGTGGGCTGTCGTTTATCGTCATCACAAACTTATGACAGACTCGCCGTATTATTTAGTTTTATAATTTTTTGTGCTGTGAGGTGCTTCACCTCTTCAGTATCCCACAACCTTCCCCTCGTGGCGGTGCAGGCACCAGTATCTGATGCAATTCATACTTTTGTCCACTAGGGGCCACAAGTCTCTGGAGCTGAACAGCATCTTGAAAAACAAAAATAAATCAAATTTTATTTGTCACACACACACACACACACACACACACACACACACACACACACACACACACACAGAGTAAGAAATGCAGTGAAAAGGAGCAAATCAGTGTAATGTCAGCTCTTTGCTGCTTAAATTTTACTCCATTCTAAATGGAGTTGAATTTCTAAATTCCACAGAAATCATTTTTGTTCTATAGTATGAACATAAATAAACCTTAAGAATATATATACTATTTATTTATTTATTTATTTATTTATTTATTTATTTATTCATTTATTTATTTATTCTCTCCATCACAGTTTTCTTGGAGGTCCAGAAAAAAAATAGAGAACCTGGCAGTGCAGATATCTTAATCCTGTCACGTCCGAGATTAGTTGAGCGCTGGAGGTGTGGAGAGTCAAGTGAAACAAACGAACAAACAAAAAGAGGAATAGGAATAAAATTAAACTGTATAAATAAATAAATAAATTACTTGTAACAGCAATGTAATTTAAAAAAAAAAAAAAAACATTCAGACATGCAAGAGCACTGTGGGTTGCCAAGGCAACAGGCAGCCTGCTGCAGAGAGGAAGAAAGAGGGAGGTAGTGGTAGTGGGCAGGACACACACACACACACACACACACACACACACACACACACACACACACACACACACACACACAGAGGGAAAACTCCATAAAATATTAGAAATATTATTGCTTTGTCTGCTTTTGTTGCACTATGTGTTAGCATTTGTTATTGTGTTTATTTATTTGTTTATTTATTTATTAGAAAGTCTGTATAGCCGTAGAGCTTCACTAAACAGTACACTGTACAAATTTGTGACGATTAAATGATTGCACTTCCAGCTAATTTGGTGCCGTGCATAAGTATTCACACCCCTGCCCTTTTCCCCACATTCCCCCTGAAAATGTTAAATGGTTTAAATCAGGATTCTTAACTTATCGTCTAGTTCATTAGGAACACCTCCGTTTATTTTCGCCGGTTTATTCGTGTCATCTTCTCAAAGAAGCAGGAGAGCAAAGCATGAGATCATGCATGTACAGATCCAGAGCATCTGTTAATCTTGATGGAAGAACGAGGAAACCATCTCATGGTTGTTGGTTTGAGAGAGTTTGAGTTTCAGAAACCGCCGAATTTCTGGGACTGAACACTCTTGTACACGAAATGATGCGAAAACAGAAAGCCAACGTTGATGAGAAAAGGTCAGAGTAGATGGGTCAGAAAAAACAACACCACAATAATAAAAAACAGCCACGGTGTGCTGAAAAGCATCTCCAAACACACCAGGTGACAGCAGAAGTCCAGGAGATCAGATTCCACTCTTAGATCTGACACGGCCAAAGGAATAGTCTGGCCCGCATCAGGCTGATGAAGATCTCAGCTGTCAGGTGGTTCTGGGATGAACCCAGAATTTGTTAATGGGGAAAAAAAGCACAGCTGTACAAATATCATCACAAACACACACAAGAATTATCAAAAAGAAATCCAGGATAAAATTCTAGTAGAGTATCTGTAGCACCGTGTGTGTGTGTGTGTAGGTGGGTGGGTGGGAAGGAGCACTCGAGAGTCAGGTGGATGTTGAGCTTTGGGCATGCTTTATTTTTTCTTTTCAGTGCTTTTCAGTGAGCTTTCAACACTCAGAGCAAAACAAAACACTCAATATTTTGGTGCTTTTGCCTCACTTACATTTGTTAACACTTTCCAAGCTTGTGTGTGTGTGGTGTTGAGATTCGTAACACGGTAACACAAAAGTCTCTGCTAAACCCATCAATAGGGTTGCGTTTGATAAGTAAGCCATAGGGCAGAGGTAACTCAGCGTGGTGCTACCACCACTGTGCTGTATAGTGGGGTTGTCAAGCAGGACATACACAATGACGCACAACCTGTTGTCTTAACGCACTGTGTTTGGGCAAAGTTTGCACTTGTACATGGAAGGAGGTGACGCCTTTGCTTTCTACAGAAGTTAACTGAAACCTAGACTTGTAATTATTATTTATTTAACGTTTATGGAAGAACTCTCCATTTTTACCACTTTGTAACAAAGCCCTAACTTTAAGATTTGCGCCCTTTTAGTTTCTTAGTAACATGATGGAACTTTGATCAATTTAAAAAAGAAAAATCTTCTTAACCTCATAAAAGGACAAAACGAGGCTGGTGACCACCATCTGTAGCTACGTTCATCGCACCGCTGTACATACTGTACTAACAACACGGACCGAAGGGTTTTATTCCTTACAGAGGCGAGTGTTAAAATTGTTGTTAGTCGTGAGGAGACATCTCAGTCTTATACTTCGATATGGAGGTTTGACTTTTTTTTTTTCTAGTATAACAGAGTGTCACATGGTGTCAGTAACCATGCAGACAACTCCGACCTGTCAAACATCCTGTCACGGTTTAAGCTTTGTGTGTAATGCTTTTGACATGCAGTTCGGACAGTGCTGCTAGCTATGTTCCATAAGCATCCGTTAATTCTTTGCTACATTAGCGGCAGTGCATCACTAAAGGGCGCAAATGTGCACAGATGAGTTTTTAGGCTGAAACATTCCATTAAATCTCTCTCTCACTCACTCTCTCTCCTGCTCATGGTGTCAGTAGCACTGATGCTTTGCCACCGAAAAAAAAACCCCTCTCTAATTGTACCACGGCTGCTCCTCTCACTCCTCTGCTTCTGCTGTCAACGTCGATGAGATCTCCAGCTCGGCAGTCTGTAGGCTGTCAAAATGGTGGACGTCTTGCCACAGTCTGCATCTCTTGCCTCATACGTTTTCCTGTAGGTTCTCTGCTTACAAGATCACGACCCACAACCGTGATGTTAATAATGGTGTCGAAAATATTTACCTTTTTCTAAATTCCTCTCAGAATCTTTAATATATTTATTATATTATATATATATATATATATATATATATATATTAAAGATTCTGTGAGGAATTTATCCCTGATAGACTTTTCTGAGGTAAATTTCACAAATAATAAGTACGGTCAGACCGGCTGGTATTTTAAAAAACCTAAATATTCTGTAAATGTAAACAAAATGTAAATATATATTAAAGATTCTGTGAGGAATTTTACATCAGAGATAAATTCCTCTCAGAATCTTTAATATAATTATGTTAAATGTATATTAAAGATTCTGTGAGGAATTTATCCCTGATAAACTTTTCTGATAGAAATTTTACCTCAGAGAGAAATTCCTCTCAGAATCTTTAATATAATTATTATATTAAATATATATTAAAAATTCTGTGAGGAATTTATCCCTGATAGACTTTTCTGAGGTAAATTTTCCATCATTTCAAACAGTGATCAAACAAGGAAATGGTTGGTTACCAAATCAGTGTAACACGGTCCATATTTAACGTGTATCATCAGTTCTACGTTAGCATTAATTTTATATAACGTCTATATAAGGAGCCTCCAGTTGATAGTTGTGTAGTTTCTCGATTACGTGACCAGCTAAGAGTCATGTGCTTGGTCTCAGAGGCAACTTGATGCGATGATGTATGTATAGCGGTGTGAGGGACACCTCTGAAACTGATAGAAACTGATAAAAAAGGATTTTTTTAATGCAACTTTCTGTCAGCTCACTCTGTGATGCTGAAGATGCTCCAACGGTGTTATTTCCTTTCATAAAAGAGGCCCATGGTCTCCATTTAACTCGTCATAAAGCCTTGATTTTAGGTGGAGTGGCAGCTCGGGCTGCATCATCATCATCATCATCATCAATCACAGAGCGGATACTCACGAGTGTTCTGATTGTGAATGTGGTTATTGATGGAAAGATGCTGGCAGTAAAATCTTTGTCGGAGCAATATGTAGGGGTCCAAACACCAAAGTCAACACTGCTCTAATAACTTTAGTTGTAAGTGAACAAATAAGAAATGTGTGGAAAAGGGGTGGGGTCTAAACTGAGGCTTCATAAAGCAGTAATTTGTTGTCATATCCGTATTTTGTGCAAGTAAATAAACTCCTGCTTGTTAACATGTAACGACTGTTACTCTGTAAACGTCTGTGAAATAATTCACGGTGCTGAAGCCTTTCAGCATCGAAAATGTAATGACTGTTATTATGGAAACACTGTCATTCACTTCTCAATCACAAGCCGGATGTTTAGCATGTACATTGCTATGTAAGGCTGTGTATTATTACAGGGTAGATACGAATTGTAGCGTTTAATAAACATCGAAAAATTCTGTATACCTGTGGTCGAAAAATATCCATAAAAAGAAACGTCTTCTATAGTAGTTATTCGAGAAAGCAAATTAAAAGTATGCAAAATTGTTTTGTTTTGCAATTTTGGTCATTGTTACTCAGGTAGGAAGTAAAAAATGTAAAAAAAAAAATTTAAAGAAAAAATTCTAAGTACATACAGATAGGTTTGTTGATCAGAAAAAACCCAAAAAGAACAAAAAAAAAATGCTGCTACAAAACAAAAAAGAAATAGGTAGTCAAGTACATAATAATAATAATAAAAAATCCCAGATGCAGTTTTGATGGTAGTTCCTCAGGTATACCGACGTCAAAGGTGTCGTCGGTGCTCGTCTGGAGTTTGTGTTTGTTTGTTTGTTTGTTGCCATACTAATGCAGTATGAAAACGTCTGATGTGAAAGTTTCATCTTTACCCGAACAGCCAGGACTACGAAGACTCTGAGGCTAATTCTAAAACATCTTCATAATAATTTCTCAAGGAGATGACACGAACTTCTGAAAGCTTCAACTTTGCTGTTTGATCGTTTCACAACCGACAAACAGCTTTTTAATGCTCTAAATTTCCGCCCCGAGCTTCCCGAATGAATCCACGGACATTGCGCAAAATACACGAGCTGCTTCTCAGAGCGAGATTTCAGTGTTTTCAGCAAATGACGCGTTCAGTCATTATCAAAAGGGAAAAAACAGCTGCACTCATAAAGCGTAGACGAGGAGGAAGACGTTCTGTCTATTATTGTTGAATTCTCACACGAGAAGGTGGCAAATGGAATCCCCTCAAGTGCCTGTATTTACACGTTTAAGCATTTGCTGAAGCATCGAACCACTTTCGGGCGATGAATGGCCCTTCAGGTTTCGAGGGCCTGCTTTGCCTCTGATAAATGATATTTTGGGACGGAAACATAACGATCTGTGTGTGTGTAGTTATGTATTTATATTTATATTTATATAAAAAGACTCTGCTGGCAATGCTGACACCTCCTGGGGGTCACTAAGACTTACAGCCTCTTGGAGGTGTTTTTTTTAATTTTTTTATTTAGAACAACAGAGCGATATTTATACACCATATTACCCCAACTGTGCTTCTCAGGAGTTCATATGAACAGACAGACAGTTGCCTGAGAAAATCGATACTGAATTTTGTTCATGGCAGAACAATTCACTCTATTTTTGCTTTGTCAGCAAAAAGTGTGAGCTTTTTTAGATTCGGTCAACAGGAAAAAAAACGAAGGAACAGAGTATAATTTCCTCTCACGTTTTACTTCACGTGGACAGACCTAGAAAGATCTAGAAACGAAACGTGAACGTCAAAGGTGTCGTCGGTGCTATAACAGCTAGAAACACTACTCGGTTCCCTGACCACTGGAGACGCCTTCCAGAAATGTGAAATAGAAAATAAAATAAAAGTTTAAATATTCAGATCAAAAACAAGCATAAATGTTAAGAATGTTAAGAGCGTAACTCGTGTACTGTTGGAAATACTTCTAAGATCTGCTGTTATGGAAATTTACCTCACAGAAGCACCGTGATAAGTCGTTATTTTAGGAAGCTAAAAAACCCCACACTTTTTTAGATTCTCTACTGCTTTTTCCTATTTCCTTGACAAACCCAAACCCAGTCATCCATCCTGCATTGCTTTCGTAAAAAGTGGAACATGAAATTTCCAGAAAGTTCTGCGATGCGGTGAAATCTTTCCGTGTGAGAGATTAATATCAAACGCCAACGTCTCAGTCAACCCCCGAATCGATCCGTCACGAGCGTGTTTCCTTAAACAGACCGAGATGGTAGAGAGATCCCCATGCGGCTTGTTTGTACGTGTGTACAGAAATAGGTGTGATGTGCTCTGGTGCGTGTAGCAACTGTTATTCTGTATGTGGGCAGAGCTTATGTTGGGATTTAGCCCGGCTTCCTGCATTTATTGTGGCGAGGTAAAGCTTGCGCGCAGGGCTAAACTTAGATTAGCTTATTGTTTACCTTCCCCCAGCCACACTGGCTTTCTTTATTTCGTGTCGCTGTGTTATTGTTTTCTTTTTCTTTAGCTCGACAGAGGTGTAATTCTGAACTGCGACACTTTATACCCGTTTTACCGGCTCATTTTGGGCGCTAATCTTTTTCTTTCAGGCTCGTCGACGAACGATGAAAAGCAGTGGTGTATTCTCTGAGAACGTTTGTAAACATTTTTTTTCCCCCCTCAGGCTTGACCTCTCTTTGGCTAGGCTGTCATTGCACTGGGGACTCCTGGTGTTTCATGGTTTATATTTAGCAGGCTCACTGTAGCGGTTGATAATGAGGGTTTGAGTGAGCGTGAGATGAGGAAAGTAGGTAGTCCCGTAGCCTGCTGATGGAATTAATAAGGTCTGACTTCACCTGAGTCTATATTTAGTGCAGGTGTGTGTGTGTGTGTGTGTGTGTGTGGGAGGTGTTGTAGTCGAACACCCACTGTAGCAACACTGTAAGGAGTGCTGAAAACACCACAGCTTTCAGTAGTGCTTAGAAAACCACCAAAAAAAGCAATCTGGCGGGAAAAAAAAAAGTGATCGTAGATTCTGAGCTCGGAAATAGAAAATCATGCAAATTCTGATTTTAAGTTCAACCCAAAATTTTGAAGAAAGCTGAAAAACTCTCGATTCTGATCCCTCTCAGGATTACGCGTATTCCCGCACTCGTTCAAATACGTAATACGTTTCCTTAGAAACAAGTACTTCACAGGGACTTGAATGAAAACATGCAAACTTTTTTAATTTTATTTGCGAAAGCAGTCTCCAGTTTCAGAACTTTAATTTTTCTGCCATGTCTTCAGGACTCCTTCTACATTGGCTTTCTTTTTTTCTACGAATTGACGGCAAATGTTTAAAGTGAGAGCTGTTGCTAGGCAACTATGAAGTTCGGACACTTAAATATATAAACTAGCTAGTTAATATAAGCTTAGTTTGTAAGTAATATAATAATAAAATAATATAATTAGCTTGGACCTGTAAGTTACGGGGGGGAATATTTTTTTTCTTTAAATCCCATAAATTTGACCCCCATTGCTGTATCTTTTCCTCCTTTAAGCACAAAGTCATTTGAGACTTTAGGATATGTTTAGTCAGCTCGAGGCTAGCTCTGGGCTGTTTGTGGTAATCCATAGTCTCTGTGTCTTACCGCTTTCCACTTGGGATTCTGCAAGACTTATCACCAAGCCTTCTGCTGCACCGAGCACAACTGGCCGGGAATTGGAACAAGGCAAGATGAGGAACATAATTACCACAGCTGAACATCATATAATTTGTGAGGAGCTTCCAGTCTCTGTCCCAGCATGGCCCACAGTGCTCATATCACCAACACCTGTGCTGTCTTCAAACAAACGGCCGTTTATCGTTTTAGAACTCTGCTGATTCGCCGAAGTCCTGAAGCAAGTCCTGTACTTCTATGGGTGCGACCGGACCTTCTGCTCATCCGATCGTACGTTTCCTCCTGATGAAATTCCTACTAGTCCTTTGAGACACCGTACACCAGGAGAGAATGCCGGCATTTTGATCTTGTTGGTCATAACCGCTTATTACATCACAGAATTCTCAATTCCGATTGGCTACAATAGAAATTTTCAATGTAACTACAATTCCGGATTTATTAACGAGCTAGAATGGTAGTCGTTAGTCTGGTGGACTCTCCAAACCTGTTGCCAAGTTCTCTGTAAGTTACTAGACAAGTCGTTCTCGTTTCTCTGTAGAACGACACGCTGCCATTTTTTTAAGTGTCCTTTGTACGACAATACCACAGTTGGAATGTTGGAGTATAAAATACTTGAAGTGTTTGGTATTTCTGAGAAGCTATTTGTTTATTTATTTATTAAACATTTGTTTAAGTTAGTTTAAGGACCATGATTTTACGTTTTTTTGGCGGGAGATAATAACGTCTGTTGGTACATTTTAAATTATTTTGCCTGAATTGAGGAAAAAAAAAAAAATCAAGAATTTAAGTATAATCCCCCCCCCCCTCCCCCACAATACTCAAAGCTTCAGGCTAAAACCAGGAAGTGCAAATAGAAAGAAATTGAAATTATATGTATACAAGGCCTTGATCCTGACTATTAAAAATAACACTTAAGATTATGTCTTGTTTCTAAATGAAACTAATAATTGCCTTTTCTCTGTAATGAGGAAAAAATATGCAGATACTTCACCTGTTTTAGCTTAAATGTAACATCGTCTTCAGAGAAAACGTCGCCAACAAGTATTTGTATGTAAACGGATCGACGCCTTCCGACCAATCGGATTCCAGAATTCGAGAACTGCTGCAGAATCTTTGGGTCTCTGACACCATGCGCCGTCCTCGGCAGTTTGCTTAGCAGCTTAATAACACGCTGTGGTATTGAACTGAGCGGTGGTTAGCTCTGCGGGGTAACAACAGCAAAAGAGGAAGAGTGAAGCCTCCATTTGCTAAATATTCAGCGCTTCCCAGGCAGCGTGGAGATAATGGCAGGTCACAGAGCTAAGCTCGTGTCACCGAGCAGAAGCTTTTCTCTTATGGCCCTGTGATTAGCAGCAATTAAGACGCTCAGGGTTCGTGAGCAGAGAATAATTTAGCTTCTCCTACCCTGTATAGTGGTGGCAAAAGGGGACACAGTGTACTTTTATAAAGGTTCAACAAGACTTTGCTTTTTGAGTAAAAAAGCAATTATGGTCATCTATGATGTAATACACAAATGGCCAAAGTCCACACAAGCATGCGTATGTTTGCGTACAACATGAATAACACGATGAGGACTTACTGTTACCACATTTATAGCAGCTCTAGACGTCTAGACGTCCTTCGTTGGACTCGTGTCTTGTCGGGGTGGATGGAGAATATGGGGCAGACTCTGAACCACTGTTGCCTCGGTCAGCTTTGTGGATGAGGTTGTGGTTCACTTCTGAGTCTGGTTCCTCTCAAGGTTTCCTAGTCGTTTCATCATTTTTATTGCGACTGTCACACACACACACACACACACACACAAACACACACACAGAGTGTTTTGAGGACTTTTGAAGATAGATGACCCAGCTTTGATTTTTAGAGCCCAAACCAGTTTATTTTCTTTTTCTTTTATATTTTTCCACTGCTTGTGTAGACAACACTATGAAGCCCAGATATAACCCTTATATACAGTACATTCACAGCTTTGTGCCCGTATCCAGAGCAACTTGCATTCATCTCATTTATACAAATGAGCATTTAAGGGTTGTTAAGGCCTGTGTACAAGGGTAGTAACTTGTCAGTGCTGGGATTTAAACTTGCAACCATCTGATCAACATCTCAACCACTACCTCCTTAAGTCTTATCCCAATGGGTAGTTTATTACTGTTACATTTACATTTACGACATTTAGCAGACACCTTTATCCAGAGTGACTTACAACTGAGCAACTGAGGGTTAAGGGCCTTGCTCAGGGGCCCAGCAGTGGCAGCTTGGTGGACCTTTGCCCATGTCTTTTCAGCTGTAAGTCGTACTCTCGTTGGTTTCTACACAACAACCACCCTTTTAACTGTGCATGCATGCTCTCTCTCTCTCTCTCTCTCTCTCTCTCTCTCTCTCTCTCTTTCTCTCTATCCATCTATAGATATATGTGTGAATTCGAGCCGGTTTTATTCACTCTCTCCATCATTCTCATTCATTCACCCTGATTCCTCTGGATTCTTTTCCTTGCTTTTCTTTTTCTTCTTTCTTTGGTTATTTCTTTATTTCTTCATGCTTCTCTCTCTCTCTCTCTCTCTCTCTCTCTCTCTCTCTCTCTCTCTCTCTCTTTTGATCTCCTGCTGTTTTTCAATAGCTCACCCCATCTATTTTTCATTAGCTCTTTCTGTCTTGGCTTTTTTCTCCGTTCTATCTTTCGATCGATGCCTTTCATTCTTTTTGTCAGTCACTGTAGATTCCTCCTGGTCATGTTTTGTGTGTCTTTCTTTTCTTTTCTTTTTTTTTTTCTTTTACTCCTGCTTTCTCTCCTCGTCTCTCTATTTCTCAGCACTTCTTCCCCTCTCTCTCTTTCTCTCACTCTTTTTCTCTCGGGCTTTTTGGACGGTGCTCGGCAGCTGTGGAACGTCCCCCTCATTGCCATGCCTGCTTGAGAAGAGCAAAAGAAAGCATGAGAATGCAAATCGACATCACCGACCAATGACAAATGCCCGTATGCCAACTGCCCAGAAGACCGGCCCGTTATTAAACCACCACCTGGCTTCCCCTGACTACATTAGCCACTCAATTAGAGAGACACACAAACGGAAAGGGAAGAGCTTGTTTCATTTTGCTATTCGTGCAAAGCCGTCATGTTCCCCGTAGCCTCTCTGTAGGTGGCACACACACACACACACACACACACACACACACACTCATTCTTATGCAAAGAGAGCACTCCAGTGTTATAATATAAGCTTGGAATATTATTCCATCTTCACATCCTACTGCTCTTAAAGTCCTAGCCGTCGTCACAATTTGTGCGATTTCTGGATTCAGTACAATTCCATCGAGCCAAGAGCGTTCGCAGCGTTCACGAAGCCTGAAAAGTTTGGCTGCGATTCGGAAAGATCTGGCAACCTCTGGCCCGAGCCGTGCTGTCATTTTGAAGTGACTTACAGTGAAGCGAGTAACAGTGTTGAGGATGCTGAAAATGACTCACATTTACCGAAGAATTAGTCATTTTCAGTGCGGCGCTAGTCAGACTTTGGGCCTTGGAAAGTATCAGTCACTCAAATAGCTGCTTCATCTCCACACTTTTGTGTGTGAGTCACCACATGCGAGGTAATACACCTGTCTCACACCTGCTAGATATAGACAACAACAGCAGAGAAGTGCACTTCGGGATGCATCACAAGCTACTTAAGTTCCATCCATGTGTTTGTGACCAGGCTTTGTTGGGATGCGAACCTTTTTCAGGGGTGGTGGATCGCTCGTGACCGTTGAACATTTAATACAGAACAACTGCTCTATTGTTTTACATTGTTTTACGAATAAAATAGAATATATGGGGATTAGATTAGAATATAGATTAGATCTGTGTATGTTACGGTGATGTGGAATGAATGATGGATACAATATGGGATGGAACGTATGTTGTGCATTTGGTGCAATCGTACTATTGTGCGGCTGAGATAGTGGGTGATGAGGTCGAGGCTCTAGATGTTCTTCTGTTTGAATGGCCTATAGGATGAAGCTCCTCATTAGTTCTTTCTTTGTTCATCTTCAAGAAGCAGGAGTGAAAGGAGTCTGTTGTTGGGATGACCGCACAGCCAACTGTTCTCAGCCAGGCTGTGGACGCTCTCAACAGTGCAGGTATAGAAAGCTCTCTGAGATGGTAGAGACTCTTCTGGACCTTCTTCACCATGGAGTTGATGTCACAGGACCACGACAGGTCTCGTGTCATATGAACAACTAGATATCAGTAACTATCCACTCTCTCCACTGGGCTTATGTTTCGACGATTTACATTTAAATCCTTTTGAGCTCACGTTCTCTCTTCTTCATTATTACAGGCTGTTTTATGTATCGTTATGTAATTCCAAAGAAGTTCAAGCAGTTCCAAATGGGAACACTGCAAAATGTGGAAAAGGTGAAGTACGGTGCTTGGACTACACAATGTCTACCAAACGTCCAATGTAACAGGAGATAGGAGTAAAAAATATGCTATCGTAATAGAACTTAAAGGTGCGGTCTCCGAATTTTGAAAGCCAATGTTGACATATAAAATCACCAAAACAAACACGCCCCTAACCCAAATGGGTCCCACCCCTGTATCGATAGCTCCGCCCACACATACATACGTAACCCAGGCGACTAACAGAAAGAAATGTGTCTTTATCATAGCTGAAGGGAAGAACAATACGATTGTAGATAAACAAACAAGCAAAAATGCCACACAAGCATAATGATGTAAAGGACAAAGGCATATATTAGTTCTGTGTAACAAAGCAAAACCAACGTTACTCACCTATCGAGAAGGAAAAAAGCGCCTCAGCGTCTTAAGTAAAGTCGGCCACATATTCACAGGTCGGAGTTTCCCGAGTCGATAACTCCTGAGCTAAACGCTGTTACTACACAAAACGCGGTTGTAGCTGCCTCTCTACATTACTACGATAGAAAAGAGGTGTTATTTGTGTAGTAACAGCGTTTAGCTCAGGAGTTATTGACTCGGGAAACTCCAACCTGTGAATATGTGGCCGACTTCCTGCTCCTTCAGTTCTCTCCAGCGCTGGAAAGCTGATCCTATATTAACACGTCCTACTTCTTGTCCTTATCGTAAGTCTTTCTTCTCTTTCTTTCTTTGTTTTTATCCTCCATGTCGATGTTAAAACCGCTTCCTGCTAATGTCACACATGCGCACTGAACACACTCTCCCCGCCCCTTTCTGCTCATTGGCTACATTTTTGTTTTGATTTTTGTTTATTATTCGGCCCGACTCAGTTTCCTGAAGCATTTCTCAAAAATCAGAGACCCCGAATTTTTAAGGCAAAAAAACAAACAAATATATGTGAATATTTATATAATTTTTATTTATTATTCTATTTAACCTGGTTGTGGTTTTGTTTTTAACAATTTTTGGAAGGAGTCTCCAGTTTCAGGCTGAGTAACAGTACAAGCTCTTCTTTCGAATTCTCTGCCATGGTGAAGTCTTTGAGGACGTTGAATTTTGCGAATACTTTTATTCTTTGGTGTTGTGGACGGTCCGTGACGTTGAATTATAGCGTGTGTCTGTGTCTTTTAAATGGTGCGTCTCAAGGTTGTAAAAGCAGCATCCGAGCCATCAGGAGAAATGAGGCGTGATCGTATCCCGGTCGGTCATCTTCACAGTGTTGTAAAGTTGTTAAAAGAACCAACTTCAGCAAACTTGCATGGAGTCGAATATATAACCTTTAAGCCTTTCCTGTTCTCCGCTGCTTTGTCTTCTTTGGTTCTCCTTCCCCCTTTTTTTTATTCTTGTCAGAACTGACAAATCTTTTTGTTGAAGCCCGAGCTTCCCAGGCCAAGGATATATACTTTGATCCATTTCTGCATAGAGGAAAAAGTGTGTGTGTGTTTTGTGAGCACGGCTGCATGCGAAACTGACACACGCTACAGTGAACATGAATTGGCATCGCTGCTCCCAAAGAGAACCAAGCGCACCGGGGCTGCGCGGGATGACACATCAAAAGCGAGGTGTGATGTTGAGCCATCGGCGGCATCGAGTGTGTAACGGCTCTGACATCACGGCGGCCCCGGGGGCCTGTTTTCCCGCCCAGTGAATCTGAGCTGTCTGAATCTGTAGAACTATATAAACATAACTTGAGGCGGTTAAATGAGCCGTCCTTACATCTGGGCGGGTTCGGTAGGTGTAAAGCTCAGCGTGAGGTACGAGTCTTTTATCACGTTTGGGTTCCTTGAACTCCAATCCAATCAACATCCCAGAGCCTTAGGGTGCTTTCACACCTATAGTTCGGTTCATTCGGTCTGGACCAAAAGCAAAAAATGATACGTCGTAGCTTTTTAGCGGTTTTGGTTCCTTTTCACACCACACCGATCGTTCTGTACCGCACCGGTCGAAACGAACCAAAATGCAGTCATGTGATAACATCCACATCACTCATTGGCCACATGTCTTTGAGCGTATTTCCTAAACCGCTTCCCGATCGGTCAGGATAAAAGTGCGGGAAATTTCAACGAAACTCCGGAAGTAAACAAAAAGAGGAAAATACAGGACAATACAGCATACAGGACACCACGGAGAGACGACCGCGCGCCGCGATTATGTTCGTGGTTGCAATCTACTACATTGCTTGTATACAGCACTCTATGCAAAGTCTTCATTTTCAGAATGAAGCGCGGATGCTGCTCGAAAATATCATTTTAATGCACCGCAAACGGCGAAGACGCATCGCGAGACACTTCAGGAGGCGGCGAGCATTACTTTTGCGAAACCGTGACATGCTTATCTTCCGAAAATATTAGCGACGACCCACTACGGCAGCTGGTTTAGTCCAAAATGCGCATTACTTTTCGCAGTTAGGTCTATTCGATCTCGGATCGTGTTCTCACCACAAACGAACCGTACCAGAGTTCGTTTGAAAGCGTACCGAGACTTTTGTTTGGTCCGCTTTTGGTGCTGCACCGAATGATCGACCGAACTCTGGTACGATTCAACCGAACTAAACAAGGCAGGTGTGAAAGCACCCTAAACTGCTTAAGCCACCATCTTCTCCTCCATATTAGGAAATGTGTTAAATATGTTTGTGTGTTTCACTGAGAAATAACCCCCATGTGTGCTGGCGAATCAACAGGGAGGTGATTAGACCTGATGGAGTCAGAGTTAACTGTTGCTTTATCTCCTGCTTTATTCCTCTTACACTACAGCAAGTGTTGTACTGATGTGTTGATTAGGAGGACTAGGATTTATTACAAGAGCAGCATGAGACGGAAAGTGTCTCCGGTATCGGTCTTGTATTTTTGATATTTTCCGGATATAATCGGAGACGCGTGACGGATCGGATACAATACGGAGTATGGTTTAATGTCAGCAAGCGAGCCAGTGAGCGAAAGCTGAGGAAGATCCCGCTTCGAGTTAGAGCCCGAAACGTTTGTGAAATGTGTTAGAAGATCTGTTCGGTTTATTTATACGCCCATGAAAACAGTTGCTCATTTTTATTTCCCACCACAGGCAACCCTCCTATGGGGATTTTCTGCTCTTCTAATGAAAGCATGCTACCCCTCTTTCTCTCTCTCTCTCTCTCTCTCTCTCTCTCTCTCTCTCTCTCTCTCTCTCTCTCTCTCTATCTCCTCCGTGTTCCTAATCAGCCTCGTCTCGCTTTTCTATTTCTATATATTTCCACTTATAGTTTAATACATTTGTGGGAAATGTTCTAATCTCCTCTTTAATCGGCTCTTCTTGATCTTATCCCAAAACAGTTTAGTATCAAGGGGAAAGAAATGCTTTGAGTTTTTTTTTCTCCTTCCCCTTCGGTACAGCGTGGAAAGAAATTTTCACGTCGAGTTTCAGACCGTCAGATAGAATTAGCGCCGAGTGTCGAACCAGATACAAGCTCTTCCTGTATACGGGCCTATAAATAGCAGCCCGAGATCTTATTTCTGTCCTATAAAATTTTGCTCTAAGACGTGCAGGATTTCCAGCTAGAACCGAATACCATGTTTCTGAAATTTGGGATGAGTTGTCGAAACGGATGATGCGAAGGTCCGGAAAGGAGAAAGAGTGCCTCTTTTCCACCAAAAAGAACCGGGTGCTGGTTCAGAGCTAGCGCTAGTGCTGGTTCAAAGTTGGTTCCACTGGCGAACCTTCTAAGAACCGGTTTGCCTTTCCACCGGTTAGAGAGCATCACAGCGCCGAGTGTGACGTCACTGTATACGTGTCACGTGTCCCAGCAACGTTAGCGCAGCAGCGGCAAACACAAACACAACAACAATGGCGGATGTTGCTTTACTGTTAATGCTCATGGCTTTGCGAACCTACATCGGCATCCAAACGCGGTGAATAAAACGTGTACGTGCGGCTCCGTGTAATCTGTATAAACGGAGGTTGTAATCGATAAAGTACATAACGTTATTTTATCGCTAACACAGAAAATAATTTAGCCTTAGCATGTAGCTACCTACTATCATGTGTGCTGATAATGTATCATATCTCGGTAAAGTAAAAGTGTATTAAACATTAGTATACTTAAGGTACATTATCAAATGCGCTAACAGTAGCCCCACCCACAGCTCCTGACGCAAGCGGTTCTTAAGTCTAGACCAGCAACGTTTTGGTGCTACATAAGAACCACTTTTCCTGGTTCGGAGCCGGTGCTTTGGCGGTCGAAACAGAAAGAACTGGTTCTAAATTAGGCTCCGAACCTGCACTCGAACTGCCTCGGTGGAAAAGGGGCAGAGTACTGTAGCTCTGATCCCTTTGGCTCGTGCTTCACGGTTATAAATATTGTCGTAGAAATGTACATGATGTGTGCGTGGGGCTACAGTATAGTATATCATGGAGTTCAGGTAATGATGCGTCATGAAATACACATTTGCTAACAAGCGAATATCAAACCAAGCATCAAAACAAAGTATCAAGCATCAAATCCCTTATTTCTGGTGTCCGGAAAAGGTTGACACGCGTCTTTAGCTAACGTATTTATAAAATGTTATGAGTCATGTCGAAATGAACAGCTATTTTTTTTTTTTTCATGATTGTACTCGAGATTCAGAGCGTTCAAAACCCTCAGTCTTTTGGTATGTGTACAGTGTAGTATACAGTGTAGTCACCGTCCTAACTAAGATTTCACTGTACAACGTGTGTGTGTGTGTGTGTGTGTGTGTGTGTGTGTGTGCCATTTGATCAGCTTAATTGCTGCCCTAAATAGGATAAATGTCTCTTGGAGGCAGTGTGGGGGTTGCGCTGATAATTTACAGCTCGGTGACGCTCACGGTGAAAAGCGGCTCGGCCCATCGGGTCCCCGCACCGGTTCTTTGTCCTCGACATGTCGAGTGCCTACAGTAAAACTCTCACCTCGTGAAAATACGAGGTGGGAGGAAAGGAGGGGGGGGAGGCGGGATACAAAAGACAGAGATTATAGAGAAGGCCACGTGGGAACGAGAGCCCTATTTATGGAGCTGTAAACGGGATGCTACCGAGAACGGCGACGATAACAGGAGATTTGTAAGGAAGGTTGTTAAGTGAGTATCATGCTAGTCAGAGCAGTTAGCATAACCTTTTTGATCTAACGTTTTGACACTTCCGTACTGAAATACTGACCCGAACGGACGCTCGGATAGACGTCGTTTGATCATAAAACTACAAAAGCCCAAACTCATGAATTTAGAGTATTTAAAGGTGCGGTTCACGATGTTTGTTGACGTTTCAAATCACCAAAACAAACACGCCCCTAACCCAAATGGGTGTCGCCGCTGTATTTATAGCTCCGCCCCACACATACGTATACAACCCAGGCAACTATTATGGAGGAACCTGCTGGGGTAGCTGGCAGGGGGTTAATATTTTTATCAGTAAATGAACTCAATGAGTAATACTATGGTGATACAGATGTGTTTTTTTGTAGTACTGTGTGTTGTACCGTGAAAGGATCAGCTCCGTTTCACTGAACACGACAAGACACGCCCCTTTCTGCTCATCGGCTACACGTTCGTTTTGTCAGTCGTCCCAGATCCGAAGCATTTTTTAAACATCGTGCACCTCACCTTTAATATATACGAAAGCATAAAAAAGTGAAAGTATCCAAACTCTAAAATAAAGGATTTAGGTTAGCAAGGGAAAGTTGTCGGGTTTTAGCCAAGCATCTTTGGACATGATCAGTAATCATAACCTGGCAAAAAGGGATTAATTTACCTTCATTGACCAGAACGTTTGCCGAAAAGTGCTAAAAGTATCTTCAGTTCAGCCGATTTTTGGCAACAAGGATAAGGATCGTTGCTTTTCGCCAAAGGTCTTTAGTTACTGATGGGAAATTGGTCACCTTTTTTTTTTTTTTTTTTTTTTTACAGATCTTGGTCAATGATTTATTTATTTTTAATTAAGAAATTTACTCAGTATAAATTTGTCACTTCTCACCGAGGGCTTTGGCTACTAAAGCTAAATTGGTCGAATCTCCTTAAGTATTTTGAATACTGACAGTAAATTTCACCACTCACTCATTCATCCATTCATTTTCTACCGCTTATCCGAACTTCTCGGGTCACGGGGAGCCTGTGCCTATCTCAGGTGTCATCGGGCATCGAGGCAGGATACACCCTGGACGGAGTGCCAACCCATCACAGGGCACACACACACACTCTCATTCACTCACACACTACGGACAATTTTCCAGAGATGCCAATCAACCTACCATGCATGTCTTTGGACCGGGGGAGGAAACTGGAGTACCCGGAGGAAACCCCCGAGGCACGGGGAGAACATGCAAACTCCACACACACAAGGCGAAGGCGGGAATCGAACCCCCAACCCTGAAGGTGTGAGGCGAACATGCTAACCAGTAAGCCACCGTGTTCCCCCCTAAATTTCACCAAATAACTGAATATAATTCTATTGCCTCTCAAGGAAGGGGTTAAGGTTGAGGATTATGAATACTGCATGTTAATTAGTTGCCTTTCCCAAAAGGATTTTGGCCATTAAACTTCTCCACATTTCATCCAGGATTTGGGTTGTTTATGGTGCTTATGGGGTGTCAGGCTTTTTTTTCCGCCAAGGATTTCGGTTATTGAAGATAAATTTATTTATTTATTTATTTATTTCCGCCAAAGTAATTCTGGTTTGCGAAAGGCAAGTCGAAGGTAAATTATTTTCCCTGCGCGGAGGATTTTAGGTTATTACATTTCCTTAAGGAGATAAATCGGGTGAAAACCGATTCAGGGGAAAAACCTGAGAGACCAACGGCACCTTGAATCCTGGGGATTAGTCAACATTCTGATGCTGGTGAAATTGAGAGTACGTGTGCGACCAGGCAGGGGCTCGTCGTGTACCTGTCTTTTTTTTTTTACGGACATGTGCCATATTGTAGAAGCTTGCGATGGGTAGCTTATCTCTCTGCCTCTTTGTGGAGGTTTTTTTGGAGCACCGGGCCCACGGATTGCGGAGGAATAGATCTGTGAACCCACGCTCACATGCTTGAGCTCTTCTCTCTCGCCTCCCCCATCCTCTGGCTGAGCTCCCAGCCCCAATCTCTCTCTCTCTCTCTCTCTCTCTCTCTCTCTCTCTCTCTATCTTTTCTCTATATTTATTCTTTTTGAACGTGGTACGCTCCCATCATCCTGAGCTATTTTTTGGATTTTGACCCTATACAGAACAAACCTCCTTCTCCTGACCCGGCAGTGGGCATCGTGTGCGTAGCCTTACGATCCTGAGTCGTGGGATTGAGCCTGTATGCTTATTTACTTCCGTCAGGTCCACACACACACACACACGCACACACACACACACACACACGCACACACACGGACGTATGCAAAGGACGTGTTTTAAGATTTACTACGGATCGCACATGTTACGAAAGAAGGAGAGAGAAAGAGAAGCGTCTGGAATTTTTTTTTCCCTCTATCGCCCTCTCCTCCTCTAACAGCCTCCCACAGACATCCTCAAACCTATCATTTTCTCCGCAGTACAAGAGTTGTGCTGCTGAATTTCAAAGAGCCTCCTACGCCCGACACCACTACAGCAAGCATAATTACGGACGACTCGAAGCCCCATCCTTTTGCACTTTGTGCACGGTGTGCTTTGCCACACACACACACACACACACACACACACACACACACACACACACACACACACACACACACACACACACGTACACATAATCATAATT
>NC_062520.1:30478890-30546390 GCF_022655615.1 Tachysurus fulvidraco
TCTGTCTTTGTCTCTCTCTGTCTCTCTCTCTCTCTCTCTCTCTCTCTCTGTGTCTCTCTCTCTGTCTCTCTCTCTCTCTGTCTCTCTCTCTGTCTCTCTTTCTCTCTGTCTCTCTCTCTGTCTCTCTCTCTCTCTCTTTGTCTCTGTCTCTCTCGCTCTCTGTCTCTCTGTCTCTCTCTGTCTTTGTCTCTCTCTATCTGTCTCTTTCTCTCTCTGTGTCTCGCTCTCTGTCTGTCTCTGTCTTTCTCGCTCTCTCTCTCTCTGTCTGTTTCTCTCTCTCTCTCTCTCTCTCTCTCTCTCTCTGTTTCTCTCTCTCTCTCTCTCTGCCCCCCCCTCATATATATATTACACTTTCATGTCATGGTGACATTTGGATATTTTGAATTATTATAATCTGCTCATTTCCTATGAATTGCATTATTGGCATGTGTCCAATGTCTAAGGTCTAAAATGAAAGTGTCCGTCCACTCGGTGATCGAGGGAGACGATGTTAAACATTTGTACATCGAGAGAATGAACATTGTGGAGTGAATAGAATGAAATTACAGAACTGAAAGCTCTACGCTGCAGATAAGGGATAAATAAATAGGGTTTGTAATGAAATAGCTGTGTGTGTGTGTGTGTGTGTGTGTGTAATGAAACCAACAGTGAAAATAAAATAAAAATATGCATTTGCAAAATGGGCAAATAATTAAAGCATTGATGGATAGAAGAAAAGTTGGCTCTGTGAAAGCTGTTGGAGATGAAGAAGGTACCAGTAGAGGACTAACGTTACCTGCGTGCTACGGCATGCTTACAATTATTTATTAATTAGCCGAAACACTTTTACCCAAAGATTTTAATGGTCAGCCTCTGACAGCGTGGATTTCTCTAAGTCATGTGACTGCCCCCTGGTGGTATCACACATGTGGCACCCTGTGTGTTCAAAACATGTCCTAAAGCAGCGAGCGCTCATCAGTTAAAGGATTATGACTTTCTAATCCATTATCACATCTCGTCTTTCACGTCCTAATGAAATATTATTGCACACAGCAGCCGCTTCATAAAAGAGAAGAACGAATGACATTGCCTCTGACCTCCATCTGTCTCTGTCTTTTTTTTTCCTTAAAGGAGTGGCTTTAAGGAAAAGCGGCTTTAAATATCTGACCTTAATGAGTTTCTCTACAAAACGATTTTAATTAGATTTGCTGGGCCAATTGAACCGCCGGTTCCTGAAACACAAACACGTTCCCCGAGGAGAGCTGAGGAAGAATGTCGGGCGGGTTTGTGGGGGTTTAAAAGAAATGCCTTTCTGTCAGCCTCTGTAATTAAAACAGGTGGGAAAAAAATGCGTGTTTGCGCGTTTTATTTCTCCGGAGGCCAGAACGCGGCGTCGTCGTTTTGCGTTCGTATGGTGACAGGCGGCCCAGGCGGCGCCGGTGTTTTTAATGAAAAGGCAATGAGGCGGGTGAATCATAATTGTTCTTATTTCCAGCTATTTTCAACAAGGCGGTAGTAATTAACTCGGTCGCGTTTGGAAGGTTACGCTAAAAGCGATTTACGTTTATGTTGCCGAAGGCGTTTCTAAACACAGGGAATGTAATAATAAATATATATATATACATAATCCTAATACGTGTCTGATAATCATTAGAGGTTGCAGTTTGGTGGCAGTTTGAAATGATTAAGAATTGAAAAATAAATGATTAAACGCTTTACGTATCGCTTTATCTTTGCTACCGTATTAGCATTAGAACCTTCTGCTACGTGTCCGCACAAAAGATCTCCTGTTTTGCAAATCGCCCATATGCCCGTCTGCGTGAAACAATCGTTGTACTTTCATGTTTGGTGCCTAAGCAGCATTGCAAGCATGCTTAGACACGTAGAACCAGTTTCACACTGGTTTCTGCTTGAGTAATCTTCAAATCTGTAAGCACGAGACACCGTCTTAGTTTTTCCTTTCTGCTTCTAATCTGGTAATATGTAAAGAGAGGGTCCTTGAGAGTCCGAACCACTCCTGAGTAGGGAATCGTCAGTGAGGAAATATCTTCAAAGCGTTGGCACCTGAATCATTGTTATTGTTGTCTTCATCCCTCCCACTCTTACGCTCGTGCTGATAGATGTGCTTGTCTTCATCTTGAAGTCACTTGGTCTCTGGGGAAATGGGCCACCTGTGGATTCGTTCAGCTGGAAGCTTGGCACAGGTCCACAAGCTGTTAGGATGCGCTCAGTAGGATTGATGGCGTTTTCGCTCACACCTGCAGAAGAATAGTGAGGTCAGGATGCATTGTTTCGGCAGTCGACGGCAACCCAAGGACACGCCGTACAACGAGGAACGTCGTCTGATTCCCGGTGAAGACGCACCGAAATACGAGTCCAATCCCGGATTCATAGACGCAGGTAATCATCATTCGATGAGCTTGTTGGTGCAGGATTATTTAGTGGGTTCAAAAGTTCAAACCCTTCCTCTTCTTGGTGACCTCAGAAACTTCTAGAATAAACAAACATACAGGAATAGAGACAAACCATTGTCTTCGATCTTGGTCCTGAAAGACTAGAATGTGAGCCTTGTGGTTGGTCTGACATTGTCTATGACACTGGAGACTAGAGAATGCAAAATAAGCATTTCTTTACAGAAAACCTAAATGATTTATTAGGGGTGTAAACCTCAGGCTTCCTCACGATACAAGATCTCAATCCTTAAGGCAACACTTCGATATTTAAGGATCACTCATGAATATGAATATGAATAACATTCACTCATCGGTTATAAGTGCATTTACAATAATAATCGTTGCCTTTTACATCGATACATCAGTCCAAACTGTCCAAATGCTACACCCAGAGTTCCTTAAACCGTTTATCGTCTCAGTAACGTTTTTCGAACAAGCACGAGAATATAAAACGACAATCTGGTCAGAGTTGCTGTCGTAAACAGTTTATAATGGCCACATGTAGAATCAAAAATGATCGATGAAACACGTTCAGACGAAACACGCGAACCCTTCAGAGATTATTTGCGTATTTATTCACGTTTAGTAGCAGCTTAAGCTTCCGTTTTTTTTCAGTGTACATTAAGCAGGACCTGTCCAGACATGTTTAACACCTTGGTCCAAGCATATCGGTCTTACGGTAATGGTTTAATTTAATGTTAAAGATATGAAAAGCAACAAGCATTCATGTTGGAGCCCTGCGCGGGACTGTTTTTATAAACCCGCACCCGCCCGCTCCTGCTGAATTTCTGACCAGGACCGCCCGCGCCCGCAAGCTGCGTGTTCCACTCCCGCCCGCACCCGCGATGTTTGTGTCCACTCCCGCGGATTTTTTCTCGAGAGCTTGTGAAAATTTTGATTGTATACAAATGATCAGACTAATTATTAGTTCAGGCGAATGTCCAGAATAACAGAATTAAACATGATTGCATTTAAATAAGATAAATTAATACTAATGCTAATACTAATCTTCTTCTCAACATCATGTGTTGACTCCATTCTTATTATTAGGATACACGGCAAATCCCACCGGGTCCCCCGGATCTCCCACAAAATTTTCTGACCGCCCACTCTTGCCCGGGGCAAAGGTGAAACCGCCCTCTCCTGCGAGAGTTGGGTCCGGCGGGAGCCCAATCCCAATGCAGCCCTCTAATTCATGTTGACTGTGTGGGCATGAAGACCAAAGACTAGTGTTTACGCCTGAACATTTAGATCCGTATAATCGTGGTACGATATTAAGGTTATGTACAGATTGTGCTAATGAAGGGAAGGTAATGAGCTGAAGGTATGCTTTGTGTTTACCCACCAGTCTCCGTATAGGACATAAAGGTAATGTGGAGAATTTGTTGATTATGAATTAGTTCCTAGCTTCAAGCCTGTCAGATGGTGGGCATTCTGTCATACTGGAGTAAGATGGATTACGCCACAGATTGTGGGGATCTTTGAGCCAGTCTCCTCTTCGCTTTTCCTCTGCCAGCTTGTGATCGCTTCTGGTTGGCACCGCAATGCATTAGTTTTTGAATGTACTGTGTGTCTCGATATCTTTGGTTGCACAATGTCATCATTTGTCTTGCTTGTTTTTGGCTTTCTGTTCCGAACGGCGTAAGGTTTGGAAATGGCTACGGACAGTACTCTTTTAAACCACTAGAGGGTGCTGTCCTCAACTGCTTTGGAAATGAAATTGATTCTGGTATATAGAGGAAAAATACTGGTGTCTGATTGGTTGGATTTGTATAACAAGTTGGTTGAACATAATTGCTGTTAGTGATGGTAATAAGCTTGAAGGTTCTCTGCTATGATCCCATAAATCTTATCTCAAAAGTCTTGTATGATACATTGGTTATTATCCTATATTATTGTACTAATTATTATATTCGCTTTCTACAAAGTCGTTCTCACTTAATTCCCATACATCAAGACATCTCTGTCTTGATCCCAAAGCAAAGTCGTTCGTCTGACCCACCTCGTCTGCACGCAGGTGGTCTTGTCATTACAAATTCTTAAAATGACAAATCACCTACACAGCCTATTATTGTCCAAATGTTCATTTATATCTATTGCAATCCTGGGACAAGAAGTCAGCCCCCCCACACACACACACACTTTATAATGGATGTGAGCATGTAGGTGTAGTGTTGGATGGGAGGAGTTAACCAGGGGTCGTTGCTTTATTGCCTATCCGTATATTTTATTCTACACTGTTCAGACGTATGTCACGTCACTACACTGTTCGGAAAGGTTTCCGGTCTCTGACATCACTTGCGGTCGAGAGCATGTCATTTCTTCTTTAAAATTGGTCACATGGTTATCAAAAAGCACCCAGAATTCAGCATTGTCTTCATGTCATGAGCTTGAAAATGAAGGAATGTGCTTTGCTCGCAGTGCCAGCATAACTAATAGAAGAAGGTGCAGCTTTTTACATTTTACTACTAGCATATTTATAACCCCACCCTTCCAATTAGCTTGTTTTTAGGATCCGCGGTGTATTTAAATCGGTGGCATTTAGTGAGTTGTTGGAGGTGTTGGTGGTTTCATGCTGAAGCTTGTTTGAATGCCCCCCCTTTTTGTGTCCTTTTCTCACGTGTCAGATGTGAGGGATTATGGCTGTGTTTGGAATGTGGCCTAGAGGTGAAAGTCTCAGAGCAGCCATGGACAGATTTGTGTTAGGGCAAGAGAGAAAGGTATTGCGAGACTGAACTTGTAGAGCTGTGCAGACTTTACCGTCTGTTAGACCCCAAGCAGTCACCTACAGGGTTAATTCCATGAGAATTAAAGACGTTTCAAGCAGGAAAAATTGTTTACCTTGTCTTGGCCTTTTTTGAATGAGACGTTTGGAGGCGGAGAGTAGGGAGGCAAAATACGATAGGCCAAGCGAGAGAGGAGAGGCAAAGCTAGTAGACGGAAAGCAGGAGAAGCAGAAGAGGGAGGAACAGAGACGCAGCCTGCGGCAGAGGAGGAGGACAGCCGAGTTGGGACTCAGCAGGTGGTGTCACCTGAGCGGCACGGGTGGGCTGGGAAAAAGTGGGAGGAGGTTGGAAGAGCCAGGAATGAGGACAGACCGGTTTCCTTCACTTTTGCAGGACTGTTCTAAGCTTAGGATCTCTATAGCAGATTTTGATCCAGCCTTAATCAAGGGAACACCATGGATTAAGAACCTTAACACTGCATCTTCTGTGGGCTGCATACCTGAGAAGGAGTACTGTAATGAAGAGGCTGCAGCAGAATGCCCTGTGGTGGTCCTGCGAAGGTCTACCCTTGGGGTGCGACACGTTGGCAACAGCAGGAAAACTGTGAGCATGTATGGCTCCCTGGACGAACCTCAGAAACAACGAATTACGACAGTGGGTCATGAACGAAGGTCAGAGAGACCTCACAGTGTGTGCATGCTGTCTGCCTCTCAGTCGAGCAGTGTGCTAGTAACTAATTCCTCCTCAGCTAAAACGGGAAAACGTGACCAGCTTCAACAGCATAGATGTAGGAGAGCAATCGATGGCCTCAAGCAAGACATGCCTCCGTCTTTTCGGTTACCCACATACCCGCAACAGGAGGTCCTACAGCGCCGACCCCTACAAACAACCGGAAGACCTCGGCCTGTCAGCATGACCGTTTTAGAACTTAAGGAGAACTTTAGTAAATCACAAGATGAACTGGCTAATCGCACTTCCAGTGATGCCGCAAGCCTGCCACGCTCTGGTTTTCGATGGAGGCTCTTTGGCCGTCCGGCTCAGGATAAAGAGGTGACGTCCATGCCAGGACCTACAAGCAGCAAACCAGAGAAGCCAAAGAAACGATTTAGCTCTTTGCGAAGGAGCCTAAGCCTTAGGCTCAAGCGGAATTGTAATCAACCAGAGCACAATTCTGTACGAGAAAGAACATGGACAGCAAGTGCGAAAGAAGATGTGTCGCGGTCCAACCAGCCATTCTCTTATCTGACTGGCAGGACATTGTCTTCTGCTTATGAAGGAGACAATGAGGACCAGAGAGGCAAGAAGTTAATCGAGTTCCAAACCAGAGGGAAAGTCTCAGTTATCGAGGTCCCCTTAGCCCCACCTAAACTCACCAAGCCCCCCAAACCGACGTCTTTAGAGCCAAATTTTTGGCAACTCTTCACTAGGCGCTTCAAGAGAAAAGGCAACAAATCTGAGGCCTGTGCTGAAAGCCAACTACCTGGCAGTGATCCCCCAGCCTGGAATAAAAGCCCACAGTCAGTTACCATAGAGACATTAAAGGGCATTGATTTCAGCAAAGGTCGAGGTAAGTTGTGTGTGTGTCTGTGAATGCTCTGCAGCCATCCAACCCACTCCGTTCCACATCCTTGAAGAGCAAAATCCCTTATAACATCGAATAAGCCTGAAATATTCAGGGGAAATTAAGTAAGCCGTATTGTTTGGCTTGAAGGGTTAGATGTATTATTCACTATTGTAAGTAGAAAAGATTTCTCTAAGTGGGTTTGCATTGCGATTTTCCTAAATTTGAAACCGTGTACAAATTTAACGAGGATAAAAAATGCATAGCTTCATCGCTGATTAAGGAATAGCACATAGAGAATGGATCGACATCAGGATTAGCTGATAAACTGACCTTCAATCAGTTCCTTCTTTTCTATGGTTAGTACAGAAAACTGCCCTATTCCCAAAGCCCTAGTGATGATTCCTTACAATAGTTTTACACAAACTGAGCCGTCATCCGATTTTTGTATTTAGAAATCTCTGAAAATTATCCAGACAGAATCTATAATAATTCTATTAGACAACCTTTTACAAAGATGAGATTAATTTTTAAGCTTTGTTAGCTTTGAGACAACGTTTGCACAATAACCTACTTTATAACCCGAACACAAAATTGCTATTTATGAGAATTAATGTGAACTAAATGAGGTGTTTTTGCATCTTTGTGAAAACAGCTATATTTTCATCCCGTGTAGAAGGTGTTTGGTGTGTTATAGGCGGCAGGCCGTGAATCGTGTATGTTATCAACATGAGTCACGTTGTCATGAATACGTTCCAAAATACACACGCAGCGGCAGACAAAAACCATATTCTCCCTCCTAAAAATACACCACGTTTATATCGATACTCCGCCTCAGCTAGAAAAGGCATGTTGAATCAGTGCAGCAATGCTGAGATAAGTGTGTAAACATTACTGAGATCCTTGAGTCTTGTTTAACTGGTTGTGTTCCAAATTCCACATAAATGCTGTTTACCACAAAAACGATTGTCGTTTTACAGCGTTATTTCCTTTAGCCCGAATCCCGTTCCGTCCTAGTATTTACTATTCCTGCTTTGTGATTTTATTTTGCTTGCCATCACTATAGAGAGAATTCTAACTCCTGAGATTTTGCCCTGGCTTGAGAATGTACCAAGCAGGCAATCAGCGCTAAGCTAAGGTGTGTTCACTTTAAAGGCTGGGCCTCATGCGCCTGTCCTGACCTGCCTTGCTGATTGACGAGAAGCCTGATAATGGATTTGGAGAAGTCTCTGGCGAAGTGCAGAGGCCTCAGGTTTTTTTGTCTGGGGAAGAAGAAAACAACACAGAAGTTGTTGGGAGGAGTTGTCTACCAAAGACTGAGTGTCTGAACATCTTCATAATCCAGGATACGATATTCTCGATTCTGATTGGTTGGAAGGTGTTGAATCATTTTCTATAACAGCAGCTCTGATGGTTGTTCTGGCTGTGAGGTGTATATTAATTCACTCCTAAGCTAATATAATAATATGTTGCTGTATCTAGAGTTAAAAAAAAAACATACACGGGGACTTTACCCACAAGGATCACATTTTACTTTCAGGACCAGACCGTAGCATCGGTCAAAGATCAAGCCTCTAGATCCAATGTTCTTATGAGTTCAGGACCCTGCAACTGTCCTTGACCAATGCAGTAATTTGTATTTGTGTTATAGTTTTGGTTTGTATTATGTGTTTTTGACGCGGGAGGGCACGGTGGCTTAGTGGTTAGCACGTTCGCCTCACACCTCCAGGGTTGAGGGTTCGATTCCCACCTCCGCCTTGTGTGTGTGGAGTTTGCATGTTCTCCCCGTGCCTCGGGGGTTTCCTCCGGGTACTCCGGTTTCCTCCCCCGGTCCAAAGACATGCATGGTAGGTTGATTGGCATCTCTGGAAAATTGTCCGTAGTGTGTGTGTGTGTGTGTGTGTGAGTGAATGAGAGTGTGTGTGTGCCCTGTGATGGGTTGGCACTCCGTCCAGGGTGTATCCTGCCTCGATGCCCGATGACGCCTGAGATAGGCACAGGCTCCCCGTGACCTGAGAAGTTCGGATAAACGGTAGAAAATGAATGAATGAATGTTTTTGACGCACGGTCGTTGATTATTTTCCCATAACAACACACCCCAATGGATATTAACTTTCTTATTCAGCAATGTAACTGAGGGACTCCGTATACGACCTACACGAAAGATGCATGGTTATGTAATAATTTCTTCTAAAGATTCAAGGCTTCTCTTTACTTACTGCATTTAAGATAACAGTACAAGGGTTTTGCGGTATCTCATATCTCTTCCAAACACTATTTCTTGCATTGAAAGTCTTTAATAATGTGTGTCTGCTTTATGGCCATTAAATCTTTCACTGATAGACTCCAGACCAGAGGTGAGTGGTACAGTAATAAAGTACAAAGATTTGTGTTTTGCTTGAGACTTCTTCTAGTCAAAAAGTCCCTGTTTCCTGCTCACTGAATTTAAGCTGAGCGAATACATCTCTAAGCTACACGCTAATGGGTTTCATCAATTTTTTTTTCTATCAGACAGATTTATGCGGTTGACGACGTGCCAGTTTCCTAACAAATCTAGGGAAAAAGAAAGAAGATCAAAACGGCAGATTATACACGGTTTTGTACTTTTCTATATTTCACCACAGGATTATCTGCTCGAGGGCAGAACGTAGAGAAGAACCTGGAGAGGCTCCAGACTAAAGTAATCTGGAAATGCTGCAGCATTGCTGATGATGCAGCCAGTCATATTTCCTGCCCATTTCTAACATCAGTGAGATTTTTGAAGAAAAAAAAAAGTAGCTTCTTGGCAAACAATAAGACAAGAACAAAAAAAAAAAGTGTCTAAATTTGTATTGTGGCTGCTGGCTATTAGTGCACAAGAATAATTGGTGGTATTGAAGATATTACTATGCTAGTTGATGATTCCAAGTGGTTAGCACGTTCGCCTCACACCTCCAGGGTTGGGGGTTCGATTCCCACCTCCGTCTTGTGTGTGTGGAGTTTGCATGTTCTCCCCGTGCCTCGGGGGTTTCCTCCGGGTACTCCGGTTTCCTCCCCCGGTCCAAAGACATGCATGGTAGGTTGATTGGCATCTCTGGAAAATTGTGTGTGTGTGTGTGTGTGTGTGAGTGAATGAGAGTGTGTGTGCCCTGTGATGGGTTGGCACTCCGTCCAGGGTGTATCCTGCCTCGATGCCCGATGACGCCTGAGAAGTTCGGTAGAAAATGAATGAATGAATGAATGATTTAAGGTCTTCTCTTTAGCTTTGAGCCATTTTGCTTCATACATGATCAGACAACAGAAGCTTAAATCCTCTCTAAGCACAACGAATGATTGACATCCAAATTGTATCACATAAAGGTGGCGCTGTACAGTATGTGGTTTGTCATGCTTTACTTTGCTCATGCCTCATTTTGCACTTTGGTTGATGTTGTTTTTAAACATTAGGCTATTGTTCCTTTTTTTTTTTAGTCATCTCAAGATATCCAGTGTGTAGGCACCACCCAAAGTAAGAACACTATCTTTGGTGCTCCACCTTTCTCTTGACAGATGAGCCATGCTTTATGTTTGCATTGCTGGTTACCACGTCACCTTCTGGATAAAACAAAAAACAACACAGGATAAGGCAAGCCTCTTGAGCTTGAGAATAAAAAACAGTGGCAAAGTGCTTACAAAGTGCAGCGATTTCTACATCTTGACCTGCGGATGACTGCGGCATCATGAATAACACTAGCTGAGTCACTCCTGCAGAGCTTCTCGGTTCAAAAGAGAGAACACTTGGGTGACTGTCGATACGCGACGTCTCGGAGTTTACAGTGTTGAAGCAACATCTTCAGGACTAATACTTTCCCCACTAATACGAAACTTTCGATCACTTGGGTTGATTTCAGATCAAGTTCGTTTAAAAGGAAATAATGATGCGTAGAGTAATGATGATGTAACTGAAGTCCACATCTGGAGCTTCATCTTCTAACCTTCTCCACTAATGTCAACGTTTCTAAACCCACCACCTCCTTATCTGCTTCCTGTTATTGAACCCGTCTTGACTCTTGTCTTCAATAGTGGCTTTGGGTATCTAGCATCGAGCGGAAGCTAGTGGTGGCCCGATAAGCAAATGGTGGGCGTGGCTATATAGTGTAAAGGAGAAGGTAGTGGGGGCATGGTTAAATAGATCAACGTGGAGACCACCCAGAACTCTACTGTATGGGGTATATACCATGGGAATTACCAACAAAAAACTTTGCCAAGTTCCTTGAACTTTAATTTTTGTGTGCTGGATATCTTGTTTTGAAGAACGCTCAGATATCATCTGATTATTTTGGTTTTCCCAACTGTTTGTGTTCTTCCAATGCTGTCTTTTTTTCTCACTTCTATTGGTGAACTGGAGAAGAAAAGTGAAGGATGGAACATTCTTCATGATGTCAGATACTCTTCAGTTTCTCTGAAGTTTATTGTCATTTATTCAAATTCAGAAATCATTGGTTGAGCTGGTTGTGTGCGTGTGTGTGTGCGTGCGTGCGTGTGTGCGTGCGTGTGTGTGTGTTTGTGTGTGTGTTTGTGTGTGTGAGAGAGAGAGATAAGTGCTTGTGGAATCATGACATGGCCCTGATTCAGCATGGACTCATTATTAAACCTGCAGTGACGTAACCCCCTGAACAATACATACCGAGGTGGAGCTAAACTCCTGGTGATGATAGACGGCAGTGACGTTTTATCCACGTCAACATGCTGCTTGTTTTCCTCTTTGAGTTCCCATTAAGCACTTTGCTTCAGATTCAGCTTGAGATTAATAATTAACCAGGTGTGCTAAAGGTAGACTGGAATTATTTGGTCTGGCACCAAAGGCAAGCTTTTCCTGCATATTTATGTCTAGACCGAGCAAGAATGTCAGAAGATAAAGAACTCTGTAACTCGTAGAAGAAAATTCAAGTTGTATTGAGATGAGACTGGTTACTTAGTAACCTCTGTGAATCATCGGGTACTTTAAGTCCACTAAGTACTGCTTGGAGTCCAAGTTGTCCGAGTCCGAGCCTACTGTAGGCCCTGTTTCCTGTAGGCTCTGGAATCTGATGTTTGGTCTTCTGCTGTGGTGACAGTCTTCCATAAACGTCAATGTGTCTCCTCATCACGTCTGTTTATTCTCTTCCTACTTATCAGGAAGGTTTTTCCCACCTTCCAACAGATCAGAAGATCCTGAAAATATCAACAACCTTGTCGCGGACAAAGACACCGAGATCACCGAGTGATTCTGACGTTTCATGTAAACATTAGCTGAAGTTCTTTTGCCTGTATTTGTTTGTTTAGAGCTTTCCTGCCACACTATTGGCTAATTGAATGATCGATCAAGAGGATGAATACGCAGTGGCGTTTCTGCAAAAGATAATATAAAATACGGTGTCTAAAGTTATGGTTATGCGATACGTGTTGAGTCATCTTTACTTCGCTACTCACCTCGGATAACCTGGAGCGCTGTGTTTTCCCTAACATGTGTTTTGGAATGTGCTAATCATCTAGAAAACAGCTCATGATACGACAGCCCCGGGTTCGGTTTAATAAGACACTTTGGATAAGAATTACCAATGGCATGTTTCATAGAAGAACAAAGTTTATAACCGAAAGGAAGAAAGATAAACGGAAAGATTCAGTACAACCCGTCAGGTCGAAATAATTACTAAAACGTTAGAAGAAAAATGTTAGAAAATGGGGTCAGGATACACAGAAAAGTGTATTGTCACTGTTGTTATGACACTAATATCGTATTGTCATCAGGCTTAGCCGCAATTCTAAGAACTGTAATTGCGACGGTGCTTCACCTACCTGAGGTTAACAATGCTAGCTAAGAGGCTATCGACCACTTAGGCTGTACCTTTGAGAAGCATTGTGTGATTGAAATAAAGAGTGCGGATTAAATATGAATCCCTTTTTTTTTTTGGTCCTCATATAAACTCTAAACAACCTGAAAAGCAGAAAGTCTTTTGCTACCAGTATTTCCTGAACAGATGTACTGTAAGGCTTGTATGAGTAGCGCTAACGTGATAAAAACAATGTCTCTTGTCGTTCGATGCATTAGCTTTGTCCTAATCATGTGCTGTTAGAATCCTTTGGGATAATTTTTGTTTCACAAAATTTTTACCATATCCCTCAAATCTACTCGTGGTTTTTTTTTGTTTTTTTGTTTTTTAAACTGTGTATTTATCCATTTATCATGAAGCACCTCTCTTCAGTAGCATGGGTAGGCTGCAATCAGAGCGACAGTCGAGGCTGATTCAGCCTCTTGTCACATCACTGGAGGAGCCATAATGGAAATAACATTACAGTGAAGATTAGGGAAAAACAAACCGGTGGCAATTACTATGAGTGCCGTGAAGCGCTGTGTGTAGGCTGCTGTCGTAGAAAAGCTTCTGCATGTGAGTGTGTGTGTGGGCCATGTGGCTTTCCCACCTGCTCTACGGAGACACACTGTCTGAACCCTCTACCTGAACAGTGATGTTTTCTCTAAACACTGTTTTTTTTTTTTTTTTTTTTTGAGGGATCAGTTTACAGAGGCATTTGTGCTCAGTTTAGAGTAGCTGCAATGCTGCGGAGAGACTATAGCAAAGTGAGGGTGAGGGCTGGACATGTTTGGACTCATCGCCCTACAGCTTCTGCTTTTTATTTTAGACCTATTGATAACTTAACACAATATGAAAGCAATATTACAGCAGCTATAAATAAATACTGTGTGTGTGTGCGTGTGTGTGTGTATATATATATATATATATATATATATATATATATATATATATATATATATATATATATATATATATATATATATATAAAATGTGTGTGTGTGTGTTTATCACACTATATTCAAACTGTATTTATTTATTTATTTATTTATTTGTAGCTTATAAGGGGGGCATGGTGGCTCAGTGGTTAGCACGTTCGCCTCACATCTCCAGCGTTGGGGGTTCGATTCCCGCCTCCACCTTGTGTGTGTGGAGTTTGCATGTTCTCCCAGTGCCTCGGGGGTTTCCTCCGGGTACTCCGGTTTCCTCCCCCGGTCCAAAGACATGCATGGTAGGTTGATTGGCATCTCTGGAAAATTGTCCGTAGTGTGTGAGTGTGTGAGTGAAATGAGAGAGTGTGTGTGCCCTGCGATGGGTTTGCACTCCGTCCAGGGTGTATCCTGTCTCAATGCTCGATGACGCCTGAGAATGAATGAATTTGTAGCTTATAATTCATTCAGTTTTGAGTGTCTTTTTATTTTTTCCATTCTGGTCAGTGGGATACTGTGCTTGATGTTAGTAACGCAAAAATGAAAACAAATACACAAAAGTGCGTTTGGACACATGCTAGTCATAGTATTAAAGATTTTTATATTGCAATATTAACTTTGTTTGTTTCTTGTTTTGTTTTGTTCTACAGATTCCTTTGTGAACAGTCAGGAGTGGACATTGAGTAGATCAGTTCCAGAGCTCAAAGTGGTAAGTTCACGCACAGGTATGATTTAAAATGTGATCATCATGAAAAGGAATTTCATCTGTGAGACTCATCCGTTTGCTGTTGAAGAAAAAACTGATTGCACTTAACAAGTATTTAAAAAAATGAACTGAGTCAAGCTCTGGAGAATCTCCGAGGGTGTGATGAGTCGATTCTTTGTAGGTTAGTAGGATGTAGGATGAACAAAAGGATTTGTAGATGAAATTACGCAGCTTTAACTCTGACGCTCGTAGTGCACGGCTGGCGCTGAGGCGCAGCAAGGCAGATGTGCTGCTGACACTGAGTGGCACTTTCAGGTTTCACGGTTGACAGTTTCTGAAAGCCGTTCATCTTCGTCAGTCATTAGAGCGCTTCGAGCTTTTTCTCTCGCACACTAATGTGTCAGGGTTCAAATTTAGCAGGTCTGTTTTGTCTTTTATAAAATATTTGAATCAGAACGCTGTAGGGTGTTCGTTTTCCCTTTAACTGGGGTGCCAATATTTATGGTTTAGTAGTATGTTACTGTTTCATTTTTGGCTTTTTATGCAATGTGATACATGAGGCATCTCTGCTAAGACAAAACGATGTTTTTTTGTTCCATTTAAAACTTTTGCCTTGTTATCTAATAGAAAAACACCTTCATTCATATCTTATATTCATATCTGCTTTATCAGGACCAGCCTTGCAGAAATGCTTAACAACAACAAAGCCATGGTGAGAAGCCTTGAGGATCGATTCACCCAATCAGGAACGCGTTTGTTCTGAGATCGCTATGAAGGATCGCAGCTCCTTAAGCCTCGTTAAGAATCGAGCAGTTTTCTCTTCCTCTTAATTAAGCTCAAACTCGGATTAATCACCCACTTGCGGCCCAGAGACAAGAGGAGCGGTGTTCTCTTTGTTCTTTCTCTGGAAATAATGCTGTAAACCTTATGTTTAGGCTTTTTAGAAGGAACCATACACAGAGAGATCGAGATTGAGAAAGAGAGAGAGAACATACCTCGTATAAATAATGAATAAACTAGGCGCTTATGTACCACTAAAAGATTATTAGCATGTTAGCGAAACCAGTCAGGCCATGTTTGTGTGTGTGTGTGTGTGTGTTTATATGTATGAACACACAGTTCCTTACAAGGTAAAGGATTCTCTTCCCTTAACCCTCAATTGCTCAGCTGTATAATTGAGATAAATGTAAGTTGCCCTGGATATGGGCGTCTGCCAAATGCCATAAACGTAGACTAAAGTTTGGCTGAAGTTGAGCCTTCATGGGGATTAGTATTGTCATCATTAGGCACTGCAGAATAATAAGGATTTGTAAAGCTCTCTCTAAACAACCAGCATCTTAAATAAATTCTGCTTCAGCTAGCTAGCTCTAAGATTAGCGTCTCTCCTCAGGAGGAGCCGATTTATCATGTTTAGAGATTAACGTCGGGAATGACTTTAGCATCTTATCGCGCTATAGAAGTGCTCTCCTTGCTACGACGACGAGCCACGGAGCTTTGAAGGGATGTTAATGGGTGCTTATAAAAAGACTGACTTTTTTTTTCCCCCCTTAGCCACATTACCATTATATTTTTTTTAATCGTGTTCTATATGTCAAAATAAATCTTATTAAAGATATTAAAACTAGTTTGATTTAAAGAGATATCAAGATTAGGTTAGGTGCAGTCGTGTTATTTAGATCTAGCCGAGAAAAGTTTTTTGTACTGCATTAAGAAAGAATAAATTACCTCAGGAGTCGATCCAGACATTTCTCTGGCCATCTGGTGTCCCCTTTCAGAGCTAAAAACAAGATGATCACAAGTCTGTAACAGCTGAGACAGGGGCTAGCTGACAGTGTTAGCATTTTAGCTTCATTTTAGCATTTTCTCACTTTGACATTCGCAAGAAAACCTCCACTGACAACACTGTAAACTTGTGTAATTTTAGTTTCATACAGTTTTATGTCTAGGTTTATCTTTTCTAATCAGCCCTCATAAATTTTTAGGCTGGAATCTGTCCACTGTTTGCTACTTAGCATCGTTAGCATTACATACAGAGCAAAGCAAAGCACAGCATTGCCTTAACTGGTGACAAAATTGTATCCACTTAATAAATGAAACCGTTATGGATTTTTAATCAGGGGTTTTTCTCCCACCATCTTTTTCTTTCTGAAGAGACTGAGCTGAGCTGAAGGGGGAGTGAAGGGGCACTGGGGATGTGTGTTAAAAAAATAAATAAAAAATAAAAATTAAAAAAACCCAAACACGGTGATCCGAGACATGACACAGTTTTTTTTTCTTTCACAGTTTCTCAGCCACGATGATTATTCATGATGTTCTGCCTATTTTCCAATGTTACTGTGTCTAAAATATTGTCTCATTTGAATGCACTGTTTTGTTGTTGTTGTTTTTTTTTGACCTATATTGTGTATTATGTTGCAGGGCATTGTGGGTAACCTGTCCAGCGGGAAGTCTGCCCTTGTGCACCGGTACCTGACAGGAACATATGTTCAGGAGGAGTCTCCAGAGGGTGAGTGGACATGACTGGAGCAGTGAACTGCTGTACATGATTTGTTTTCAGGGGCAATGCAACCCGCTGTGGGACCCTGCTTCACTCTGTGTGTGTGTGTGTGTGTGTGTGTGTGTGTGTGTGAATATTATGTTTTTTTTTCTCCTGAAAGAACGCTGACTGTGGTAAAGCGGTATAGTTAAAGCTCCCGTGGGGTTTGGGATGACGTCCACATGGTGATTAATGACTTTCTCTTGCCTCAACCTGAAACGTCTTCCTGACTTTTTCACCACAAGTTTCTTTTTATTCTTCTCAACTTTCGCATTCCTATTTTTTGACAGCTTTTGTTTCCTACCCTGTTACGCTAACACGGGCTAACATTTTCAATAAACTTCACAAAAGCATAACTTTTTGCAGGATTTTGCTTAATATCAGAATCAATCCTGTCAGGTAAACGTCAAAAAGGGGAAAAACAAAACAAAACTGTGAACGATTCCCTTTCCAATGTGCTGACACTGGAGACTCATTCCATAAATTAAATCCACAGTGAACGTTTATACTTTTAAAATAAAAAGTAATAAAATAAAAATTAAATAAATAAAAAATTTAAAATTAACTATTATTCATTTTTCTTTGTTACATAGTAGCATATTATTTATTTGTTGCAACCTTCTAGAAAATCAATTTGTACTTTTTGGACCATCAGAATTGAAAGAAATAAAAAAATTGAGACGTTTTTTGAACATTACGTGTAGCCTAAAAAATTGTCATTATAAAATTTTTTTTTTCTGATACTCAATAAAATGGATACGATATACAATCACCTCATTATTTATGAACAATTACCGTTACAAAGCTCTGGCACTGGGGACTCAATTCCATCAACACAAGTTATTTATTTTTCTTTGTTAAATAACAATTTCATTATTAAATTTTGTCTACTCTAAGCGCTGGCCAAACAGAATGTTTACATGTAACTCGTTACTACAGAAATGATAAGGTATTAGTGTGATTTGTGACTTGTTTAGTGATAATGATATGTTGTGAAAATCATTCAATACATTCTGACCAATCAGACTTAAGAGAAATTAGCTATAAATGCCGTATAAATGTGTTTTTGTTACTAAATAAACCGTAAAAGTTGGCAAATTGCCACGATTTGGCAGAATTTATTACCTTTTTCACCTAAGGCAATGCCTCTGAAGTAAGTGTGTGTGTGTGTGTGTGTGTGTGTGTGTGTGTGTGTGTGTGTGTGTGTGTGTACACTCAGATGACTTATGATTCAGGACTGACTCATGGAAATGTTTAGCAGTGCTTTATGAATTTTTTGTTTTAGGTTGTTTTAGGATGCATCAGGATTAATAATATTAATCATATGAAGATTTTTTTCCCCTCAAATCAGAGGATTCAGGACTCTTCTTTACAGCGGTGACAGAAACGGGTCGTTTCGACCCAGCGGCTGTGGCATAACGTCTCTCGGTTGTTCGAATGTTCCTGCGGATTTTTTTTCCTGCTGCTGCAGCGGCAGGCGTTACGATTTGCCGGCTGCTGTTGCTATAGCAACAGAGTGTCAGGAAGGAGAATGTGGGCTGCTGTTTTTGTCGTGTCAAGGTCTAAACCGTTTTCATGAGCAAAAGGTGGATTTAAAGCAATCAGGAAAAAAAAAAGTCTAGCTCGATCCACTTCGTTATGTTATCGCTTACATTTACATCTAAATTAACACCAATTTTGTGGAACCTCTACTGTTTTTTTTTTTTTTTTTAATTAGGCAGGGCTGAGTGAAATGAGATCAGGCTTGCCTTTTTCTGACATGTCAGGATTTGCCTTCTCAGCTACATGATAATTATGTGCCGGTGGTATTAAGACGGTCTGTGCGTATTCATCAGATCCTTCTGACTCACACAAGCTAAGATGCATAGAAGAATTTCAGTGCAGGCATCAACCATCAGTTCTTTATAACCACTCATTACAACTGCGCTAAACAGAAAAGCATCTCTACGCATTGTACTTTGAGGTCAAACCTCTCCTCTTCGTCTATTTTAATGAGATATTTAAACTGACCCTATATTTTGCTAGAACTTCTGAAAAATTACGTTTTTCCATCGTAGTGTGTTCATTCTAGTCGGATCTCAGGCTGCTCCTGAGCTCGGAGGAGAGGACGAGAATTTTACAGCGACACAAATGTAATTTAAAAGCTTGCAGTGCTTTTTCACAGCGTCTCCTGATTGAGGCTTTCACTCCAATTTTCATTTTCATGTTCGTGTAGGATAGCAGAAGTCAGCTCATTTAGCATTTTCAGGGGATAAAAAAAGGAAGACGTGCCTTCAGGTTCGGTGGAAAAGTAGCAGATTGTTAACCGGAATAAACGGATGAAGGCGAATGAAAGCGCTCTTGAATAAATGATCACGTCCAGTTTGCCATCTGCTTGCTTTCTTTTGGAAAAATATTTACGGAGCAACGGTTGAAGAAATGATTTCATTCTGTACAATAGTGTGTTTTCCCAGTCTCTAGACTTTCAGTACATCATGTGAACTAATATGTTACAATTAAAAACGTTAAATATCCAGTTTATTCCGTTGTTTTGTTTCAGTTGCCGTCACTGCAGAAAACCCCGCTTCACACAGATAGCATGTCGGAATGGCGATAGGGATGCAAGTGCTGTGGTGACAATCTCAGGGTATTCTGCCATGACTTTAATCCAGAACACCGGCAGAGTTTCTAACTTTCTAACGACGTCTGTTTCGTGCTCATTTTTGCTAATTTGTGGGTTAAATTTGAGCAAACACAATATACACGTACACCAAGCACTGTTAAACATGACAAAGTACCGGTGAACAGAGAGAAGAGCGATACACACCTTCTCTCTCCACCAAAGCTACAACATCACTGCCGCTTGCAGCCGCTCAGCTCCAGACGTCACCTAAACCCATCACCATGCGCGGTATTGGTGCGGCTTTAGGTGACGTCTCTCAGCTCCCGGTTAACCTCTCGTCCATGGAAAGTCGCACAAAGCCGAGAGAAATACACCACAGTAAATAAAATGGAAATAATGTTAATGTTCCTTGGGCGGCCTGGTACCATTTGGTCCATGGACCCGTACCGGTCCGCGGCCCAGGGGTTAGGGACCACTGATCTAAACTATCCAGAGAAAATAAAGATGCTAGGTAGATTTTACACCGGTTGAAAAGATGGAGCTCTTGCAGTTTATAGCAATAATAGTTTGTTTTAGACTGTATTAATGAACTTATTTATCTAACTAGCTCTCTGTACTGTTAGCTATCGTTTATAAGCATTGTCGGTTGTTTTACCAACACGTCTTTTGTCTTGCTAGCTTTCTGACCGTGCTTTTTTGTTTTGTTTTGCTTTTCTTTTTTTGTATGACATGACCAAAACATTCCTGACTGCACAAATTGCTGACTAGCATCTTTCCTCTGTGTTACAGGAGGAAGGTTTAAGAAGGAGATTGTGGTAGATGGACAAAGCTATCTGCTGCTAATCCGAGACGAGGGAGGACCCCCTGAGCTTCAGGTACGATTATGATACAACACCAACGTTATAATTCTTGTCCTTAATCTGTATAACGAGCATTTGATTTTCATGAAATTCTCGGAGGTTTGTATTAAACCTGTTTTGGGTAACAGTTTGCTGCATTACCCACAATGCTTTTTGGCCACCTATATAGTTGTCCTTTAAACATCAGTGTTTCTCTCAGTGAAAAGTTTTTTTTTTTAAAAAAGGGACCCATTTACGAGCCCCTTGACAGAGCGTTCATTAAAAGGAACACCATTATCAGCCTTCTAATGCAGTTGGTCGCTAATTGCTTTCAGCACTAAATGCACACGAACGATTGAATGATGTGCCAAGAATAAAAAATGGAATAAAATGACCTCTGGGAGATTTCAGGGAAGTACGCTTACTCTAGCCCTCATCTGAGGTGAGCAAGTGGCCCTCAGAAAAGAATGATGGATTTGTTGTGAGATTGCTCCTGCCGTCTATTGGGGCATGTATGGGTCTGGTCTCTGTTTTCCTGTTTCAAAATGATACACAGCCTGCGACGGCTCGTCTTAATTACACGCCCCGGAGGCTCGAAGCTGAACAGCGGGTGAGGAGACGATGATGGAAAATGTTCCTGGGATCCAGCATCCTGCTGGAATAGTGGGAGTGCTTCAGCTTCTGTTACCTCCATTGGCTGTTGCTCAGATAAGATAGCATTACAGGAATGAATAATTAGCTGTTCTTCTAGCATGCCAGCGTTATTGTAATGAATGTACAGTGGTGACTGTCCTTTAGGTTTATGATTGATTAGCTGCTGCTCAAGGATAGTAAGGAACGATTATTAACCGTTTTCTACACTGTGCTAATGAGTGAACAGTTGTTCTGAGATTTAATATCCTGAAATTTCAGCTGTTCTGTCATGATACTAATGAATGATTTTTCAATTAAAGTCATGAATCATGAGCTGTCCTTCCATCGGAGTCGTGAATCATGAGCCGTTTTTCCATCGGAGTCATGAATCATTAGCTGTCCTTCCATCGGAGTCATGAATCATTAGCTATCCTTCCATCGGAGTCATGAATCATGAGCTAGCTGTCCTTCCATCGGAGTCATGAGCATGAGCTAGCTGTTCTTCCATCGGAGTCATGAATCACGAGCTGTTCTTCCATCGGAGTCATGAATCACGAGCTGTTCTTCCATCGGAGTCATGAATCACGAGCTGTCCTTCCATCGGAGTCATGAATCATGAGCTGTCCTTCCATCAGAATCATGAGCTGTCCTTCCATCAGAATCATGAGCTGTTGTAATAACATTTTAGCTGTTCTTTTATTTTAATTAAAAATATAATTAGCTGTTCCTCCTTAATAGCAACAAACACTTAACTGTGTCTCCATTATACTTCATGATTCTGTTCTTTTATTAAGGTAATTAACAAATCGATGTTCTTCAATTATGTTAATAAATAATTAGCTGTTATCAGAACGAATGTTTTTAGATAAATCTTATTTGCGCTCACTCTTGCGTGTGCTCAGTTTGCCGCCTGGGTGGACGCCGTGGTGTTTGTCTTCAGCTTGGAGGATGAGATCAGTTTCCAGACGGTTTATAACTACTTCCTGCGCCTGTCCAGCTACAGGAACACGGCCGAGGTGCCCATGGTGCTGGTGGGAACGCAGGGTGAGTCACGACCCACCTGTTTACCATTTTTCATTATTAAACACCTCTCTCATGCAAATTTAAATGATTCATTTAAATGTTGTTTATCCTGCAAAGAAAAAACATGCCGTATATGACCTCAAATGCTCTTTGCTCTCTCCTCTGTCAAGATGCCATCAGTGCCACCAATCCACGAGTAATCGACGACGCTCGAGCCCGGAAGCTCTCTAACGACTTGAAGCGGTCCACCTACTACGAGACCTGCTCCACTTATGGCCTCAATGTGGAGAGAGTCTTCCAGGATGGTGAGACACCCAAACGTAAAATCCATAAGCTCAGATCCATCACTGAAGAAACCCATGTAATGTGTTCAGACACCCCCAGCCCCCCGCCCCCGAACAATTTGGGACTTCACTGTCTGAACAATAGATTACACAATTATATGAAGCATGGTGGTGGTAGTTCTAATCAGCTCTTTCTTTGCAACTCCAAAATAGCACTTAGGAGCTAAATAATAGTTTGTCCACCTGATTTCAGAGTAAAAACACTAGTTCATTCATTCATTCATTCATTCATTTTCTACCGCTTGTCCAAACTTCTCAAGTCAAGGGGAGCCTGTGCCGATATCAGGCGTCACCGGGCATCAAGGCAGGATACACCCTGGGCGGAGTGCCAACCCATCGCAGGGCACACACACTCTCATTCACTCACACACTACGGACAATTTTCCAGAGATGCCAATCAACCTACCATGCATGTCTTTGGACCGGGGGAGGAAACCGGAGCACCCGGAGGAAACCCCCGAGGCACGGGGAGAACATGCAAACTCCACACACACAAGGCGGAGGCGGGAATCGAACCCCCAACCCTGGAGGTGTGAGGCGAACGTACTAACCACTAAGCCACCGTGCCCCATAATCCTAGTTCTTTATTTATTTATTTATTTATTTATTTATTTTTTTGCTTTTATGTCTTTGCTAATATGATTTAATGGCCAGGAAGCTGCTGATCCCAGATAAGCGCTTTCATTTCAGAGATTGTAATACCTACGTGGCCAGGTTTTATATTAACAATGTAGATAGATGCTTTGCTTTAATTGCTTTTATTTACTGGAGTGTTATTCAATCTCACCGTGCCTGCTTCCTCTCAGTATTTTTTTGTTATGGCTGAGATGGTGATGGTTCGCGTTTCTTCCGTGTGCTTAATCAAGTCCTTAGGCTGCGCTTGAAATAATTAAAAGAAGGTATTTGATGTACACTCCAGAGCATTCAGACCGAAGGCAGACTCTAAACGTTTTCTTATTTCTCCTTTTCCTGCTCTTCATACTCGCTCATCTTCGGTAATCAGCCGACTGCAGTTGATCTCCTGTCGTGCTGTGACAGTAGAAAGCTTGCGCTGCAACCTATTCCTTCATTCTGCACCATTCCCAATTCTAAAAAAAATGTCATTTAAGAGCATAATATTTAATTCTAATAATATTAATAATAATAAAGATGAGAAATCTGTCTTTGCAAGTCAACAACATTTCTTACAGTTGTAATAGATTATTGTTTATAAAGCACATAATGGGTGTTATGATGGAAGGACCATGGGGCTTTGTGTTGATATGCCGCAGTGTACGGGTGGGATATGATGATGTGCGGGGTTATTATACCCTCTAGTGGCAGGATGCTTTATCGCCTTATTTACGTGTGCCTTCATTAAGATCTTACAATGGTGAACAGCGATTCAGTGAAAAGTGTGAAATTTTGTAAAGGAAAAAAAAAATAAACGTTACAAAGACATTCATTCAGGGTTTATCTCAGTAAACTTCCAAAAAAAAGATAAAACAAGCTGATTAAACACTAACCTTCAACATAACTTGTGGTAACATGACGCAATTTACTCCAGCTACATTCCAAAATATTCCTAATCCCCACTGCTAACAGCCTGCTAATTACCACTTGCTAACCTGACAGAATGTCTGTGAGGATTTTAAGTCACTTAGATATTCGTAACCTTCATTAATAAATCAACAGCTAGCTAGCAAAAGCAAACCTTACAAAATATCTGAGGGGATTTTAAGTCAAGTTGATATTCATAATGTTTGTTAGTAACTCTGTGCCATTGTTACTACAATCAGCTAGCTAACATGAACTAACCTGACAGAAAATTGACTATATTCTTAACTGTTGGTAAAATTCTCTTTAAGTAAAGTGTTCTCTTTAGCTGCCTAGCTGATATTTGTTACCCTGACAGAATATATGAGAGGATTTTTGTTACTGAAACTTTCATAATGTTCACTGGAAATTGTTGCCAGCTAGCTAGCATGTGCTAATCTGACAGAATATCTGGCAGGATTTATGTCATATATGAAAACAAATGTATCATATATGCTAGCATGTGCTAATCTGACAGAATATCTGTCAGGATTTAAGTCATATATGAAAAAATGTATCATATATGCTAGCATGTGCTAATCTGACAGAATATCTGGCAGGATTTAAGTCATATATGAAAAAATGTATCATAAATGCTAGCACGTGCTAATCTGACAGAAAATCTGGCAGGATTTGAGTCATATATGAAAAAAATGTATCATATATGCTAGCATGTGCTAATCTGATAGAATATCTGGCAGGATTTGAGTCATATATGAAAAAAAATGTATCATACATGCTAGCATGTGCTAATCTGACAGAATATCTGGCAGGATTTGAGTCATATATGGAAAAAATGTATCATATATGCTAGCATGTGCTAATCTGACAGAATATCTGGCAGGATTTGAGTCATATGAAAAAAATATATCATCTTAACAGCTAACACTAGCCGGCTGACTAACATTTGAAGATTTAGCATGTTATATTTCTAAGTATTAAATTAATAATCTTCGTTACTAATCAGTTCTCTTGCTTGCTCTAACTTGCCGAGTATCTGAACTAGTCACACTAACCAGCTAACTAACCTCATGCGTATATGTGTCCGCAGTCGCTCAGAAAGTGGTGGCACTGAGGAAGAAGCAGCAGTTGGCCATCGGGCCGTGCAAATCCCTGCCAAACTCGCCTAGCCACACGTCCGTCCCCGCCGCTGCCATCCCCTCCGTACACCTCAACCAGGTGAGCCGGGAAAAACATCTTGAACACACTTATGGCAGAAATGCTTATAGATATTACCATGTGTTTTGTACAGAATCTGGCATGAGTATTATCCCCGCTTAAAGTGGTCTGAAAATTCAGCGTAGTATAATAGTATAATATACAGTGAAGCATGGTGGTGGTAGGTGTAGGCTGTGAGAGCAAATTGTGTGGAACCTATAGGTAAAATCCACAGTCAAATCCGAATTATTGTCACCTTTTTATGGTAATGTGAAAAAGAAAAAAATAACAATATTCAAGTAACTGTTCCAAAACTATTGGCACCCATAATAAAAACAAATGGAAATATGCATCTTTCTTTGATTTTATTGCTTTTAATCACCACTGCACTGTTGTTGACTTTTGCTTCATGTTTTGTGACGGAGGCAACAACACAGTAGATCAGAATTATTTCACACACAAAGCAAATGAATAATAACGAGGTATTAACTGACAAGCTTTTGGGTTTTTTCTCCGTGAGGAATAGGTTAACACTTGGCTGAGGATGGATTACTCAAGATAATAACCACAGAATTAGTCTAAATCAACTAATCAATTGATTCTAAAACATCTAATCCTCGATCTAAATGTGTCTTTAACTTTATCAGACATTAAAGACAGAGGCTCAGTCCAGAGGACAAAATAACTTAATGTAATTAATATTAATCTCTCTTTTCTCCCTGTGTCCCTCAATCTCTATCCATCTCATTCGTTCACCTGGTTAATTTCTTTCTTCCTCCTGTTTTTCTTCCATCTCTCTATGTGTCTCTCTGCATCATGTTTTTACTGTTGCTTCTTACTTACTTGTTCTTGGTGTCTTCATTCTTTCTGTCTCACTTTCGGTCTCTCCTTCTCTGTCTATTTCTTTCTTTCTTCTTCCATCTGTCTCTCATTTTCCCCATCTTTGACACTCTCGTTTTTTTGCCTCTCTGTCTATTCCTCTTTCTTCCTCACTATCTCTCTCCCTCTCTCTCTCTCTCTCTCTCTCTCTCTCTCTCTCTCTCTCTCTCTCTCTCTCTCTCTCTCTCTCTCTCCCTCCCTCCCTCTCCCTCTCTCTCTCTCCCCAGGCTGCTAACGGAGGGGGTGCACCGTTCAGTGACTACTCCTCCTCAGTGCCCTCCACCCCCAGCATGGGGCAGCGGGAGATGCGCATCGAGACCATCGCTGCCTCAAACACGCCTACGCCCATCCGCAAGCAGTCCAAACGCCGCTCCAACATCTTCACAGTAAGTATGAGGCAGCTGATGCAGAGCACCACACACTCGCACTACTGAGAGATAGAGAGGGAGAGAGAAAGACAAAGAGAGAGAAAGATATTGAGAGCTAGTCTCTTAACTGCAGGCCTCCAAACAGCTCCTTCGCTCCACATCAGTGCAATCACTATTAGCCCTTATGTTCTGTTCAGGTCAAAGTGTGAAGTGAACCAGTTCTGTTCAACGCTTCAATAATTTAATTAACTATTAATTATCTAGTTAATAATTAAATTAAAAGAAAAATATTGAAAAAAATTATTTTAGTTTATGAAGAGACAAATTACATGATTACGTGATTATTGATATACAATGTTTTTATTTATTTATCTATTTATCTATTTATTTACTTACTTACTTACTTGCTTACTTACTATTATTACTTCAGAACAGGTTAAAGATTTTAATATACTGCAAAATCTCTCTGAGAAAACGACTCGGGGTTAACGCCAATCTGGATCAACGCAATTTCGTGCAATTCATAATCGATTCCTTTGACAGAACCGCTCGCTATTATTAATCCTGAATTCCTTCTTCGTATTCTCTCCTTTCATTTTCACGTAAATATCAGTTAAGAGCTGAGAGAAAAAAATAACTCATGTTGGGACACAAAACATTCTTTCAAATCCTGAAACACAACGTGAGGGTTGATTAAGCAGCGATGACAGTGGACCTGTTTGGAGATCTGCATTTCAAGGTACTTTTTATTCGAGCACCAGAGGGAGCCACTGAGCTCAGTCTTACCAAAGCCCTCCTCGAAGCACATGCGAGCAAACTTTCCAAAGCAAACACGTTAATCACTTACCGAGCAGTAGCAAATCATAGCGACTGGACTTGCCTCATCTCGAAGACGTTCCTCAGTTTATATAACGACGTAAAACATCTCCATAATTCCCAACATTTACAGGTCAGTTCCTTTCTGTTGAGACAACTAACTTAAAATAGGAGAAAAAAAAGCTCTAGTGATTGAGGGATTGTTTATAGCTGCTGCGACATAAGTAACAATTCGGTGGGTCTTAGACGTAATTGGCTAAAACGTACCACGCGTCGTTCCTTTATTAAACACAGAATAGAAATGGTTGAAAAATCGCTGTGGCTTTCAGGGTGGGTCAGTAACAGATCTCCAACACATTACTGAGTATTTTCCATTAACAACCAACAAACAGGTCTTGGCCCAAACCGGAACCCTTGGAACGGCTGCAGGTACTGCATCGTCATGACGATCTCTATTAGACAAAATTAATAAAGTAATCATTTTCGATAAGATTTTGACAGAACAAAGCAAAGTTTGTGAGAAGGTTCTAAACACGATGTGTTTGTAACCCCTGCAGTTGAGGCACTACTAAGAAAAGGGGGGAAAAAAACGAGCTTAAACAAACGTAAACAAAACAAGACAGTATTTCTGCTTCTTTGCGCTTTTTTGTGCATGTTTTGATTAAGAAAATAAAAAAAAATCAACGTCTATGCAAAAAGATCTAATACAAAGCACAATGTTGGTTTTAATTGCACAAACCAGACTGTTTTGACTTTTTTCCTCCTTCCCCCTCCCTTCGTTTGTCTGTATATTGTGTCGCACTAGCCCCAACCCTGAGAACCATTAGGTTTTGTTGGCGCCAATGTCGAGAAGCTACAAAACCATACAGCTCAAGTACACTAGTACTGGCCTGGTGGTCCAATGGAAAAGCTTTTTCTGGTGAAAAAAAAAATACTTTGTGGAATGGAAAAAAGGCCCAAAGACGATGTACCAAGTCCAGTTGCTCTGAATTACGACTGCTAGAAATCTTCAGACGTTTGAATAATTACAGAAAGGCTAGAACTGATGATATGGGATGAGGAAAAAGGGCGAATTGTTTTGCTCCACAGCCGCTTTGTTTTCCATTTCTTTTTTCGATACTCCGGAGCCCTTTTACCTTTCCACGTTAAACTGTTTAAAATGTTTTTAATACAAAGGGAAAAGTTTCCTAGACACATTGCATGTTGAAAAGTTTTCTCTTTAAGAAAGCATCTTTCACTTTGCCCCGCCCCCTCCCCTTCCTGCCACAGCGTCAAATCAACCAATCAACGCCAAGTCCCTCCCCCCACCCTTTTCTTCTCACTTTTAACAGACGTTCGCCTAGCGGGCTTTCTGCTGGAGGAAAAGACAGGGACACACTTTTGCTAGCACCCTGTTCATCCCCCAGTCTAACCAATCAAGACCAGCCCCAGTCCATTCAGGCCCAACCCCTCTCCCACCTGTCCTCCAATCAGAAGGCCCCTGGAGGATGATTGGCGGCTCTCGTGCTAGCTCCCCTGTCCTGTTTTCTCCCTCCCTCCCTTGATAGGTAGTGTCAAACCCTGTGCCCGCGGAGCCGAAGCACGCTACCTACCCCGTCTGGGTGCCTGAGTGGCCGAGCGAACGCAAGTTCCAACTCGTGACCTTCTGAGGAGCAGCGACATGGAGGGGGGGAGGGAAAAAGGGAGGTAGGCAGTGGAAAGGGGGGAAAAAACAGGGGGGATGCAAGGTCTCTGACTTCCATTCCAGCGACAAAAGATTCCAGCACAACTGGAGGAGAGAAGCTCGTACCATGCAAGAATTACGACCCCTGCATCGCTGGTGATTCAGTGGTGGTCACCGATTGGGAGTTTCTGCCTACAGGGATGACTCTCCATTCTGTCAAACTACCTATTCATCCATCCATCCATCCATCCATCCAGCTATCCATCTTATTTTTTTGTTGTTTTTTTCTTTTGGTACTTTTATCGATGTTTCAAATTTGATTACACTTCTTTCACAGCTGCACTTAAAAGAGTGGCCTTATTAAGATCTCATACACTTTTTATTTGCATTTACGACTAAGGAAAGACGAGCCGTCAAAATCGATGCTCTTTTCATTAGATGCGAAAAACCTGGTGCGATCTCAATAGGTCGAGGGGGGGGGAAAAATCGGTACAGTTCAGGGTACAGCTTTATTTGTACCTTTCGGTATTTTGAATATCCATTTGAATCGACGACTATGCTGGAAGGAACGGTACATAATTATTACTGCAGAGACATACTGTAATTAGTTCAAATTGTACTGTAATTTATTTAGGATGCATAATTAATTGCTGCACTTGTTAATCGCTGATATCTAATTCTTTTAATTGGTCCATAACTTACTATAACGTGGCAGCATCGAGGTGTGTGTGTGTGTGTGTGTGTGTGTGTGTGTGTGTGTGTGTGTGTGTGTGTGTGTGTGTGTGTGTGAGAGAGAGAGAGAGAGAGAGAGAGAGAAGTATCAGTCCAGCTGCCACAACCACATAATAAATCAGTATTTAAAGAGTCGATCTGTTGAGGGAAGTAATTTATAGTCCATAATTAATGTTGGTACTTATTAAGAATAATTAAATTCATAACTGAATCTCTATGAACTGTAAATTGTCTACAGTATCATTTGTACCTGGGGAAGTAGAATGTTTGCGTCAGTGCTTTAACATGTACGTATAGAACAAATTTAATTTCCATTGGTGAATCAGACCGAGACATAAAAGCTAAGGCGAAGTTGATTGATTTTGAATTAGATTATATATTCAGTCCACCCCCCACACCCCCCCCCACAATTATGAACATATATTCCATCTCTCCATCACCTGTGTGCGAGTGTGTGTGTGTGTGTGTGTGTGTGTGTGTGTGTGATGTGGTTTTTCTGCCGCTAGATGTCAGCAAAAGACACCAATAGTCACTCAGTGCTTCCATGGTACTTAAAGGAACCGCCACCAATACGTTCCTCATTGGTACGACGTCATTTCTGTGTGAAAGTAGAGGTGGAAAGGGGGGAAAGGGGTTCTCGTCCTTTTGTTATTTATTTATTTATTTATTTATTTTCAAAATACTTCTTTTTTTGTGAAACATTTCTCATTTGTCATTTCACTCCTTGAGCCTTCTCATCAGTTCATTATTCATCTTCTTATCCTTCATATTTTTCCTCTTCCAGGCCTTAAAAAAAAAAAAAAAAAATCACACACAAAAAAAAAAGCAGGAAAGTACTGGAAGAGTGGGACGTGATTTGTCCCGTGACTATTTGCAGTCTCTTTTCCACGATCCCTCAACAAAAAAAGGGCTCCTTTTGCAGAACCCTTTGACGGGCCCTTGTGTGTCAGCGTGACGACTACATTTTCTTCACCACACACGCGCTCACACTCTCACTCTCTCAGACACACACACACACACACACACACACACACACACACACACACACACACACACTCACAAGCATGCTGCTTTACCCTTGGTGTCCTTCTCCCTGTCTCCTGCTCCCTATGCACTGTGGGTAATGCATCATGGTTTTCTTGGACATGTCCCATGCCAGACACTCGTAAAGACTCTTTACACTTTAAATGTACGAACTTCATTCAATCACATCGAACTGATTCGGCTTGAGGCCCCTCCCCTTTCCACGTATCCGACCGCTTTTCTCGTTTCTCCTCGGACGCTTTTTAACCCCAACAAGAACTGAACTCATAACATCACGATGCCTTTTTTTGCCGCAAGCAAGGACTCTAAAAGACGTGCCAAGATACTATCTGTTTGTTTTGCGTTTTCTTTCCTTTTCTTTTTTCTTTTTTCTTTTTGTTCTTTCCCTGCTTTCTCTATTCTTTTCCTTTAGGATCGGTTTAACCTTGTCTCGTTTGCAAAAGTAGACGATGTGAGTAATGCAATATTACTGAGAACAGACAGGGGGAAAGTTTTTCACACTCCTCTTTCGGGTGCTGGTGACAAAGTCGTCTGGAAATGAGCGCAAACATAATAGGATTATATATATATATATATATTAGGCATGAAGTCGTGCGTCCGAACTCAGATCCAGCCGAAATGTAATGCCAACTGTGATCAATGAGGCATTGCAGGGTTTTTATGTATTGTTTTGTTTTGATTTTTTTTTTCCTACAGACTTTGTTCACATGCACTTAAGCTGGAGTGTGAAAAAAAACAACAAAAAAAAAACTTATGAAGGCCTTCATAAAGCAGCATAGGGATTACAAATTGAGAAAATAAAATGTTGTGGATTGCACTGATTTGTATGAATGTAGTGTCTAATCGAGTATTTTCTTTTTTTTTTCTTTTTTTTCTTTCGTTCATATTTTATTTATTAACTGTTTACTCAGAACGCTGTGGAAGGATAAACTGTTAGTCATTTCTATGACCATGATAATAACAGATGAAAAAAAAAAAAAAAGTTATAGACTGCCGTATATCTTGTATGGAAAATTTATTTACCAATGGTATTCAATAGAAAGTATATTCTATAGATATATGAGTATATCTATTAAAGGAACAACAACAAAAAAAATATAACAGCGCCTCTGTCATCCTCGTCGGAACTGCACCGTGTGGTTCGGCCTGCCGATTCTTTCCAAGTGAACCTGTGATTTGATTTGTATGGTGTCTGTACATAAAATATATATATATATTTATATACAGTATTTATATATATATATATATATATATATATATATATATATATAATATGAAACCAAAAAAAGCTAAATAAAATTTTAAAAATTAACTCGATTGTGTTGCGTGTGCTTGGACTCTTGTTTCTCTTTGGAAATTCCCAGTCTTCATTTTGCGAATGAGCGTCTTTCATCTCGTTTGTCTGGTGTGTGTGTGTGTGAAGACTCATAACGTGAGTGTGTATGCAATCATTAGTTTTTTTTATTTATGGGGAGGTTCTGCATTCCTGTAATGTGTTTGATATAAATATAAAATCTAACAAGGAACCTACTTCTTAACCTTTTGCTCCTTTTTCCAGGGATGTTTTCAGGATCCAGCACTTATATATATATATATATATATATATATATATATATATATATATATATATATATATATATATATATATATATATATATATATTTAAATTTTTGTTTTTATCCCTAATCTTGATGCTGAAACATTTTTTAAAAAGTGTTTTTTTTTTTTGTTGTTGTTCTAACCCTAACCTTGTTACTTCGTTGATTTGCTTTTGAATGTTTCTAGCAGATTTTCAGGGGAAGACACCTTTAGAGAAGACGTGGAGTAAATTCTTTTAATTGATTTTTATTTATGACTGTGTTTCTCCGGTATGTTATCGAATATGGTGAATGATTTAATAGATGCCAAAACTTTTGAAGTGCTCTATGTCTGAGTATATAATTGTCGTGTGTGTGTGTCTTGTCTGTGTGTAATTTGTGTATTTCTATATACTGCACGCTCAGTGTGCTGATGTCTGTTGCGCTGTTTGGCTTGTGCGCGCTTTTTCTTTCTTTTTCTTTCTTTTTTCCTTTTTTTTTCTTTTCTTTTTTGCCCCCTCTTTCATCCACACACACCCCACCACACACCCCATCACAAATTTACATTACAACTGCCACTTTCACGTCCACATCTTCAGGTGGGTTTTTGTGTCGAGCTGATCGACTCGTTTTGTTTCTTTGCAGTCGCGGAAAGCCAGTGAGCAGGCAAAGAGCGCTGAGTGTAAAACAGACAGCATAGGCAGTGGGAGGGCCATTCCCATCAAACAGGTGAGTGCACTTTACCTCACACGACTCGTACCGCATGCCGGTAAGTAACGCACTCAACACACGCCAGATTAAGATATATGTATGTATTTATTTATTTATCTAGCAGCTGGTCAAAATGATCTGGGATATGAATTAAAAATATGATCTGATGGATCCAATATCAGGTACCAATTCATCATCAGTGTCACATTTTGTAAAAAAAATATATATATATATATATATATACTTCACTGTTTGTAGAAATGAGTTTTAATTCAATGGCCTTTCTCTTCCTGACCACTGGAGGGCAGTGCAGTGTCAGATTACAAGGAGTCAGGAGTTCCTCTGTAGCCAAAGGATGGTAGTGCAGTGTCACGTTACTGTACATAGTCATAGGTTTCTGGGTGGCCATTGGATGGTAGTGCAGTGTCAGATCGAAAGAAGGGTGGGGTTCCTCCGTGGTAAATGTATGATAGTGTAGTGTCAGATAACAAGGAGCTTTGAGTTCCTCTAGAGCTTTTGGATGGGGTTAGTTTGTGAGGAGTCAGGAGTTCCTTGGTGTCCAGTGAATGGTAGAACAGTGTCAGATTACAAGTAGTCATTAGTTCGTCATTAGTTCGTTTGGATGGTAGTATGGGGTCAGGTCGCAAGGAGTAAGGAGTTCCGTGGTGTCCACTCCACTGGATGGTAGTACAGTGTCGGATCATGTGGAGTCACTGCTTTTGTTTTGGTGTCCACTGAATGGTAGAACAGCATTAGTTTACAAGTAGACAGGAGGTCCTGTATAGCTACTGGAAGGTAGTACAAGGTCAGTTTGCGTGGAGTAAGGAGTTGCTTGGTGTCCACTGGATGGTAGTACAGTGTTGGATCATGTGGAGTCACTGCTTTTGTTTTGGTGTCCACTGAATGTTAGAACAGCATTAGTTTACAAGAAGTCAGGAGTTCCTTGGTGTCCACTGGTTGGTAGTACAGTGTCGGATCATGTGGAGTCACCATTTTTTTGGTGTCCACTGGATGCGAGAACAGCATCAGATTTCCTCTATAGCTACTGGAAGGTAGTACAAGGTCAGATTGCAAGGAGTAAGGAGTTCCTTGGTGTCCTCTGGATGGTAGTACAGTGCCAGATCATGTGGAGTCACAGTTTTGTTTTGTTTTTTGGGTGTCCACTGGATGGTAGAACAGCATTAGTTTACAAGAAGTCAGGAGTTCCTCTATAGCTACTGGAAGGTAGTACAAGGTCAGATTACAAGAAGACAGGAGTTCCTTGGTGTCCACTGGTTGGTAGTACAGTGTCAGATAACGATGACTCAGGAGTTCATCAGTAGCCACTGGATGTGGTAGTAAAGTCCCACATCATATGACATCAGGACTTCCTCAGTAACCACCAGAGGGTCGTTCAGGGTCAGATTCCAAAGAGTCTGGAGCATCTTGCTGGCCAATGAATGGTAGTACGGTGTCAGGAGTTCTTGTATACCCATCGGATGGCAGTATGGGGACTGATTTCAAAGTAGTCCGGTTGTTCTTGAATGGTAGTGCAGTGTCTAATTACAAGGAATCAGGGTGACCGATGGATGGTAGTACTTTGTCTAACTACAAGGAGTAACAAGCTCATCGGTAATGCAGTGTAAAATTATAAGGAGTCAGGAGGTCCTCGGTGGCCACTGGATGGTGGTACAGTGTCAGATTCAGAAGTCAGGAGTTCCTGATTCTGCTGCACAGCTGTTTCGAGATGAGCGCTGAGCTTGTCAACAGGGAACGAGGTAAACATGTGGCACTGAAACACCTGGCAGGTGCAACACATCCTGATTGCGGCTTTTAAGGGGCTCGGATTAAAAAAAACATTCAAATCACTGACAGCCTCGCACAAATCACACACAACATGGACTTTTATTTACCTCTGGCTACAAAACAGGGGGGAAAATACGAGTAATTGATTTTTAAGCAGCTTTACCTATAGATCAGGTAAGTCAAATCTTTCACTGTCTGTGCACAGACAACAGCGACACAAGAGATGACGGATAGATGCTTACTGCTTTTACCTGTGAGTTTGTAGCTGCTTACAAAAAAGTTGTTACCATTAGCGCTAGCATTTGCAAAGTATCTCCCATGTAATTTGTTGGAATTGCCAATAAATTGGTTAGATCTTCCTCAGACCATTAATTCACCATTGGGATATTAATTTTGCTGCTGTTGTAGTTTTTTTTTTTTTTTAGCAATAATTTTCAGAATCACACTTGAGTTGCTTGAAGGGTTGTCATGGCAACAAAATTACATTGCTACCAAGGCTGTGGCATCACCGAGAATTGATTTTTTAAACCACCGTCAACTGATGGATCTACCCAGTTTTGGTCTTTTTAGAGGTTTGGAGAACCGTTTAAGGTTCTGACCTAGAACCAGATATGGTACCTCTCTCTCTCTCTCTCTCTCTCTCTCTCTCTCTCTCTCTCTCTATGTATCTATCGATCTGTTTTATCGCCAACCTTGTGTCATTTCTAACACCTATATCATTTCACGGGACTTTTTTTTTGTGACCCGAGCATAATTATCGAAATTAAAGTTTTCCCCAATGTCTCGTTTCTTCTGTTCTGATTTGAGATCAGTTACGAATGAAGACACACAATGCAAACAGGATTAACGGTAACCGCCTCCGTCCTTTGTCATGCCGAGTCCCTTTTACCACCCTGGAGTTGATTATTTTCCAATAAAAGCATGTTCTGATGTGTTTTAATTTTTCTTATCCATCAGCAGTTTGCCAACGATTCCCATATTTATTTAATAAAAAATGGCATGTCATCTTTATTTATTTATTTATTTATTTAATTCATTAGTTAGTTCTCATTATTACTGTATCTTTTACTGTATATCTGTTATGTTTAGTCCAAGAAAGCACAACCTGTAACCTGCTTTGTCCTGAAGATGACAGAAACCTCGCGGTAGATCGATGTGTGTGTGATAATCACCTTACAGGAAACTTCACCATAACAACAAACATGTCTTCGTTGTTAAATAACAACACTTTCTCAAATGGGTCATCATTAACCTCGGATTTCGCCGGCGCAGCCGCAACTGACGCCACTGCGATCGTTCGGTTGCTATAGAAACGATAACCTAGTAATTGTGAAAAGCAAACCAGTAGTGGAAGAAGTAAAGATTTGTTTATATATTTATTTATTTTTTTTTAAGAGAACGGTCCTGTTGGGCTCAGTAGTACGTGATATTACACACACACTCATCACGTGATATTAATCGTATATACACTAAAAGCATTAACACCAGTGAAACATTTGACAAGGAGGTCAGAAGTTCTTCCCAGTGCTTACCCCAGGCCTTTTCCTTACCACTGTATATCAATTACACTCATCCTTTCAAGATAATCCCTCTTAAGAAGTGTCATTGTACGCGGTGGGACTGCTTTGAGCCGCCAGAAAGAGAGAGATGAGAGAGAGAAAGAGAGAAGGTGGTCATGGTGGGACACCTTTCAATGGGCCTGATTGCTCGGCCAGTCAAATGCACAATCGGGAAGATCAAAGTGCCAATGGGACTATAATTGCCTCCCACTGGGCAAATTACACACTTTGGGCTAAATCTCACCACCCCGTCCCCCTCCCCCAAACTCACCACACACACACACACACACACACACACACCCATCTGTAAAAATGGTAAATAAGGCCAACAAAGCTCAGGGGCGACACGGAAAAGCTGTCAACACTGAGCTTTTGTGCTTATCACCAGTAAGCTCTCCTCCCCTCTCCTTCCCTCTCTCCTCCTCTCTCCTTTCCTCTCTCCTCCTCTCTTTCTTTCCTCTCCCTCTCTCTGTCTCCCGGCAGGATGTAAACACTTTTTATTTGGGCCGTAAGAGAAGAAAAGTGCGCACTCTGGTTTGTTTACAACGAACAATAATCGAATACACGTAAATAAAAGACCCAGAAAAAAAAAAAGCTGAAATCATTCCTGAAAATAATTAATGTAGTTGTCTTAGGGATAATTAGATAATATCTCAAAACAAAGACCGTTTATTGATGCGGGTTTACTTAATACGAGTAATTTATTTATTTTCATATAATCCTTAACAGACTGCACAATAATAATAATAATAATAATAATAATAATAATAATAATAATAATAATGAAAAACATATGAACTTGTATAAAAAAACACATTTTCAGTTAACGTGGCGGTTTAGTCTGATATAATATATATATATATATATATATATATATATATATATATATATATATATATATATATATATATATATATATAAAAAAATATAAAGTTTGTTTAATTCCTTTGGGATTTTTTTTTTTTCCTTTTAGTTTTTTCTTCTTTTAAAGCCTTCTATTTGGGGTCTGTTTTTTGTTTGTTTGTTTTTTGTCTGTTTTTCTTGTTTATTCATTTTACCGGGTTTGTTTGTTTATTTATTTGTTTGTTTATTTACTTGTTTTTATGAATTGTTTCCATTTTGTTTTATTTCCGTAGCCTGTTATGTATAAACCTTAGCTCTATCGAACGACTTTTGTTTGTCGAAACGTAATGTAGAAATTAGCCAACATGCTACAGAAACACGAGCAGCGACGGACGTTACTTTTCACAAATCCGTAAACAAATTATGACTAAAGAATTATGAAAAATTGTTGTTGTTATTTTTTTGGGTTTTTTTAGCGTTATGATTTTCTTATTGATCATTCTGTTTTGTTTATACTGGATAATATACAGGAACATCGGAATACACCGGAACATAATGGACACTTTCCAACTAAAAGTGACACGTACGATATTAAGGATATCGAACATGTCCAGAATAATTTATCATGATATTTGAATACGTGTCTACGCGTCACGTATTTATATCGTAGGATTCTTAACAAGCTCAGGTGAGGTTTAAAAATAAATAAATAAATAAATAAATAAATAAATAAATAAATAAATAAATAAAAGCGCCTTGTCCACAGAGAAGGAAGTAAACATGGTGGCACTAAAAACACCTGGCAGGTGCATCACATCCTGATTGGGGCTCTTGATACCGCACAGCCTTCTGTCGAGCATGTCGACGTTCGGTTAAATCAGAATAAAAGTGTTCATGTTTCTTTGGGTATTTATTGATTGATTTATTTATTTTACACTTTTGTTTTAACAAAAATAAATTGGGGTTAAAAGAGATGAGGAAGGGGGTCAACTGTAAGGACGTGTTAATGTAATTTTAAATGTGAAACATTAACATCGGCTCACGTGCTTTCACACCGTTTAAAAAAAAAAGTTTTTAAATAAGTGGCTTTATGGCAGAAAACGCTTTGTCGTTTCATCACAATACAGACGTTCTACAGCCATACGTTTTTTTACGGCTTCGCTACTCCTGCGAAAAATAAACGAATGACCGGATGTTAATCTTAATCCCTTCCTAACGTTAGCGGACTGAAGTTTGAACGCTCCGGAGAAAGCCGATGTAGCCGTGATGGTTATATTATTGCGATTGAGTGTTATTTAGCATTAAATGTGTCGGGAGGTCAGGGGAAGAATGGAGAGATCAGTGGTGTGATGTGAGGATTAGGTGTGATTGTGTGATAAACACCCTAATGCCCAGTTGACCTCGGGTCAACTCCTAATGAGCAGTTCCTGTGAGTCAACCCCCTTCCTGGCCTGTTAAAACAGCTAAGCTGCTCACACACACACACACACACACACACAGAGTCACTTGAAGTGTTAAACAGCACATGAAATCTGCCCTAATCCCCCTGATTAGCCCTCAGACCCCCCTCACACTTGCGTTTGGCCCCCTCAGGCTCGTGGCCTTGCTTTGTTTGTCCTGGTGAGCCGAGAGGGAGATAAGGGAACAATCCAGTGGCTTTGAAGAAGCTCAGATCACACAGGCTAATCCCGAGCTCGCAAAGGTCTGCTCGAGTTCAGTGCCGCCACAGCAGGCTCATGCATACAGAGGCAGAGTCGACACAAATAGGATTTAGGATTTAGCCTTCATTTTGGATTGATATGTGCACGAGGAAGAGAAGCAGTTCGAGGTCAATAGTGCATCTACTAATAATCAAAAGAACAGCAATAATAATAATAATACAAAAGGAAAAGAGAAGTAATCGTAAAAAAAAAAAGTTCAAAGCACAGAATTCAAGAAGTATTTTTTTTACAGAATTACAGATTCTAGATTTTATATGAAAAAAAAACACAAGGGTAAAACAGAAGAAATGATAAGAAATGATTAAAATCGAGTAAGGTTAGAGCGATAAGGCAGAACACAACACACAAATATTTGTTTTCTAGAATAGAAATGAAATAATAAAAGTAAAAAAAAATGATAACGGAAAAAAAATCAGCTACAATGGAAAAAAAACAGCATAAAATTCATTAGAAAGGGGAAAAAATACCAAAATGAAGAAAAAATAATATTTAGAATTTTAGGAAAATTTTAGAAGAAAAAAATGTCTTTAGCCGCTGTATAAAATTAGACGGTCGCCTTATATTTCCGGTGACATTTTTGAACACGTAAAGTTTAAATCCTAGATTTGATATGTTAGTGTTGTCAGAAATAATGATGTAAAAGTATACATTTTATTTAAAGAACATGTACATTGTCATATTTACTCTCGTATTTGGAAGCTTATAACGGCAAACGTAAATCCTTCGGTTGGCAATCATTATGAATCTATCATTATCGATCATTATCGTGGCCTGATGGTTAGAGAGTCTGACTCGTTATCCTAAGGCGTGGCCTGATGGTTAGAGAGTCTGACTCGTTATCCTAAGGTTGTGCTTACTTAGCCGTATGTCACATCACGTCACTTAATTTACACCATTTGGCAGATTCCCTTATGCAGAGCGACTTGCATTATCTCATTTTTATACAGCTGAACAATTGAGGGTTAAGGGCCTTGCTCAGGGGCCCAACAGTGGCAGCTTGGTGGACCTGGGATCGACCTCACAACCTTCCGATTGGTAGCCTAACACCTTAACCGCTAGGCTACCATATGCCCCTACTCCTGATCTACTCATTAGGAACCACACAATTCCACTTGTTGAATGTAGAATTTATCCTGAATATTGATGTTTTTCATTTTTATTTAACTACGAAAACTCGGTGTGGTTTTCGTTTGTTTTTTTGTTTTTTTCCTAACGAATTTAAAATTTCTATCGGTTTTGCTTCCCGCAGGGCATTCTGCTAAAGAGGAGCGGAAAGTCGCTAAATAAAGAGTGGAAAAAGAAGTACGTGACGTTGTGCGACAACGGCCTCCTCACCTATCATCCAAGCTTACACGTGAGTGATGAGCACTTCCTGTCTAGACCTTCATGTGTATGATTATTTGATGCATCCGATTATAATATTTTGAATAGAACGACGTTCGGAACGACCGAAAAGGAGCGTCTGCTTAGTACGTTGTTTTTTCCATGAGTACAAACTTTCCTGTTTTGTTTTTTTTAAAGTGTTTTTTCTTTCCGAATTTCATTTTTTTCAGTTTCACTGCAAACATAAATGCAAGCTAATCTGCTAAAGTTAATCAGCAGTTGCACTTTCTCTAAATGAATCAGAACTTCCTAACTTAAATTGCACTTTTTCTAAATTAACAATATAAACAATACATTTTTTTTATATACTTTTATTTTATTACTAGATTTTTAAATTGTTAACCAATGACCGTGATTTTCAACACATGGTTCCTCTTGTCCCTCCTTATGAAGTCCTTACGACAAAAATTTTTACTTTTTTATTTATTTTTATTTTTATTTTTTTTAAACTATAGTCTTAGACATTTGCCAGGTTTCTCGTACGTGTCGCTCTCGGGCTTGGAAGCTTTTCAGCTGCTTAAAAAAAAGTTTCCTTTCTATTAGGGGATAGAAAATACTGACTGGAACCAGAGCGTAATTGCATTTGACAGACTTCATAGTAATAAAAAAAGTAATAATAAATCAACAAATAAATAATAAAAACAAGATTAACTAAATAAAACAATCAATTAAAAAAGACTGTGTAGAATATAACAAATACATTCATATATAAAAGTGGAACTACAAAAAAAACACGGTTAAATAATTTAATGTTAATTTAAAAATATTTTTTTATAATTTCATGTTTAGCATTTAATATTTTTACCTCAAACTAAAAATTGTTTTTTTTATAACTTTTTTTAAAAAAAAGATTCAGTTAACATCTTATATTTTTAACTCTGAAATACTGTTTTTTTTATACTTTCATATGTTAAACATATGAAATTAATTAAAAAAATCAAATTTTCAAAATTAGAAAAAGCAAGAAATTGAAAAAAAAGTTTAATTTACTTTTATTTCTTTTATCTATAAAAGTTTTTTAATAATCTCATGTTTACAAAAAACACGAAATTATAGAAATTATAGAAATTAAAAGAAAAATTTCAATGGTAGAAAATAAAACGAATTTTCAGAAAAACCAAAACAAATTTTCAGTTAACATCTAAAACCTTTAACTTTTAAAACTGACAAATCGGATAATAAACCACAGATTTGTCAGCCTCCTTTGATTAGCTAGCAGCGTATAAAATAGCACTTGAAGCGGCGTCGCTTTTTTTTTTTTTTTTTTTTTTTTTAAACCATAAAACTAGTAAATGTGTAAAAAAATCATATCGAGCTCAGTAGATATTGTACCGCTTAAGAGACCCATAAGGACCGAGAAGGTGACCGAACATAAAGATGTGTTGATAAAACGAACACATATGCTTCAGTGTTAAAAACTCATCACTAGTGGAGTCTGAGTCATGAAATCATCATTTTCGGTTTGAGAACATGTGCAGAAAAAAAAAATGGCGCGAGCGTCTCTCGAATCGGCAGAGAAGTACTGTACGCGGCAGGCGGCTTTCGGCTTGAGCGTCGTTACTTTGCGTCGATGCTATTAGCGTCTGGACACCTGTGGCTCATTCTTCCACACAAGTTCCATGAGTTACTCACACCATTTAACTGCAGTGTGGGTGCAGAGAGAGAGAGCGAGAGAGAGCGAGAAAGAGAGACAGAAACTGTTTAATTTTGCATTGCAGCCAACAGAGCCGTCCCACAATCCCCTTCTGTTAATTCTGTCTGCTACATCAATTAAATTGTTTGCAGAAACTAATTGAATATGGCTTAATCACACATCTTAATAGCTTTCTGCGCCTCGAACTGGCTGTTAATTCCTGCAATAAAGTGAAATGAGAGCGCTCACTGGGTAATTAGCAGCGAGGCTTTTGAAGAAATTAGTGCTTTATGGTGCGCAGTAAAAACGCGACGGAGTTGGCGGGAGGCTTTTCAGGGGCCGGCATCTTTGCACGTTTTGTTTTGCAGTTGTTGTCGTGGGTTTTTTTTTTCTTCCTTCCTTCCTTTTTTCTGCTGATCAGGGTGATTTTCACCTTGGCTTACCCCATTTGAGTTGGTACAAACACCCCATCCAAATGAAATGGCCAGATTTAAATGGGAATGAGCCTATTTGCGGTCATTAGCGCTAATTCTGCTAATCTGCCGAAGCAGAGATGCAGGTGAAGTTAATTGTGTGGTGTTTTGGTTTTTTTTTTGGTTTGTTTTGTTTTGTTTTGTTTTTGGTGGAAGTGGGAGATTTAAAAAGCAATCGCGACTGCTACTAGCTTGTGACCTTAACTGCTCAATTTTTGCGTAAATTGCTAGCGAAGTTTTAACTCCCCAATCTAATCTGTAAGCTCTTCAAACAGTTTGCTTGTGTTTCTTTAATTATTTTTATAAGGATTACATGCAGAACGTTCACGGGAAAGAGATCGATTTGCTCCGGACGACGGTCAAAGTCCCGGGGAAAAGGCCGCCCCGGGCGGTGGCTACAGTAGCACCGAATGCTAGCCCCAAAAGCAACGGCTTAACCAAGGACAGGAGCACACTGCAGCTCGGCATCGGAGCCACAGGTGAGTCTAAACTGATAGAAAACAAGCTGTTTCTCTCTTTCTAGGCTTCTGAACCAAGAGAAAAGCATGTCTTGTATTTTTCCATTCCAAGCTCAATTTCCCAAAGGCATCATGACGCTAAAATATCATTTTAAAAGCTTATAATTCTCTAATGACCTTTGTACCGTGACAACTCTTTCCAGAACTTTCCAGAATGATCAAACCACCGCTAATAAGCTAATCAAAGAAGTTCCTAATGTATTATTTTATGTCAAAAGAGTTATGTGAAGTATTACTTTAACTCGAAAAGATACACGCTGTGACGTTGAACTTGAATATCGATCAGAACAAATTTAACCAGTAAAAAGTTCATTCACCGAAGGGGAAAGGGCATAAAGGATAAAGTTAGATTTAGTGATTTGATTTAAAGTTCTCGGTCTTATGAGCCAATAAAAAGCAAGGGGGTGGGACTCTGATCTGCCTGTTTTGTTTTTAAAAAAAAACTGACAAAAAAAAAACTGATTATTATTAATTAGCGCCACACCAGACTTGTTTTTGTCTAAGGGGAAAATTCTTAATTTTTATTGATTATTTTTCTTTGCTAATATTATGTTTAGCTGGTATTATGATCATTTATCTATTTATTATTTATCATGTGGGGAAAAAAATCATATCATATTTCAAATCTCTTCTAAGCATTCGGTGATACAGCTGAAAGCTCGCAGGTCTGCTTTGTCCGACGCGTCCGCCGAGTAGAAATAAAGACGTTTACTCCATATTCCCTGGTGGGATTCACCCCCACCCACCCACCCCCGATAGGGAAAGGTGTAATTGGATTTAGGGGGTTTGCATTAAAAGTAATTAATAAAAATTAGACGGTCTGATCTGTTGGGGGAGCTGAAATTTCACCGGACCAGAAAAAAATTCAGATCCCCGCTTTAATTAGTCTGTAAAGACTCGCTAGGGGTTCGTCATGAAACATCAAACCCTGTGTTTGTAAAGGGCCAGTTTCAGATGACCGCGAAAGAGAAAAGTGTAAGAATATTTACTCTAGATTTATTCTAGATGTTCTTACTTCACAGATCGTGGAGCTCTTTAACCCGCAGGAGGAAATATTTATTTTAACATGTACGCCTCAAATTGGTTTCCTGGTCACTCTGTAGGTTCACTGCATTGAGTTTAACTCAGCTCATTAAATTAGATTAGTCCTGAGGAGCGAATACTGTTTAGAACACACACACACTTAACTACTTGCCCTGAGTTCCTACACTCCATAGTGCACTACATGTACACTACCTGCTTTGAGACTGAGCCTCAGACACAGCGTGACTCTGTTACGTATCTGTTGCTAATAAAAATCCAAAGCATCAGCTTTTGAAGAATATCGTCAGATGCAGGTTTTCGCAAGACCGTTCTTAGGTAACGCTCAAAGCGAAAGGCGTATTAAATCTACTAGAAACTTGTTTTAAACCTGACAAAGTGAGCAGGAGAGGTTTCTGTGGTGTAAGAGGAATAAAAAATTCCAGTTCGTTCTTAGTGTTATTGGATTCTCTCTCTCTCTCTCTTTCTTTCTAGCTCTCTATCTTTTTTTTTTTTTTTTTTTGCCCCCAACTATCCATCTGAGCTGGTGTTAATTTCCACTCCAGAGAAGGGGAGAGAAGGCTGCGGCTCTGCGTGGCTCTCCGCCCGAGTCCGAGCCCTACACTTGATTATGCAATCTGATTTTGATTTCATTAGGCATGCAATTGATGCGAGCGAACAAAGGGGTAATTTTTCATTCATGGCACTCTAGCTGAGCGCTGTCGTTCCCTTTCGCCTGTAATTCATCCCCCCCTTTTCTCTCTTTCTCTCTCTCTCTCTCTCTCACACACACACACACACACACACACAACTGCTGAAGAACCATTAGGGATGCTTTAGGAGGGAGGTGGAAGGGAGCCGTTTGAAAGATAGAGAAGGAACACGACGGGAGGCTAAATGAATGAACGCATGTGTCCACGGAGTAAAAAGGAGTCTGTCTACACGAGGCCCGTCCTAATCTTTCTGCTAAGTACTCACCGGAACCGTTTTTAAATACGACGCCTCGCTCTTGTCGCCGCAGACAGATACGTGATAGCAGAGCCATAATAGTCCTGCCATTCAGCCGTAATCGATGACGTCTGACTGAGCCGCAGAGTCTCGAAACGCATCCGTATGTGCGATAGCGTCATCTCAGCGCTCGACGTATTACACGCCGCTTATCAGGAACAACGATCAGAAAGACGTCTGACACGGGACCCGAGGCTTTCTCGTCGGTAAACGTTACGGAAACGAACGGGAAAAAAACCCCACAACATTTCGCTGAGATTATAACAAACATCACGTATTTAAAATTGCGACCTGTTTAACGTTAAAGGAAAGGTTCCGGTTTATTTATGAACGAAAAACGTTACGCTTCTTCTTTTCCCCTGACGCATATCAGTAGTCTGTGATTTTAAAAAAAAATAAAAAATTCTTCAAATGGGACGAGCAAAACTTTCCCAACTTTTATTCGTTTTTTTGTGTAACGGTTCACGTTAATTAGGCGTAGTAATTATTTTAGTTTTTGTTAATTGGTTGTAGAAAAACTTGGCTTGTCGGACAAAGCGTAAAACTTAAAACCTGTTTTAAAACGTATAGAGACACCTTCCATAAATTTGACCGATCTTAACCGTATCAACGTTTTTGTTTTCATTTGTCTTTAAAACAATTTGGATTTCTTAACCGATCAAGTCCGTGAATCTCGCTCATTTTCCGGTCGGATACTTGGTTACGATTCCGAGTGTTAGCGATGCTGTTTAACGTCGTCACGCGTCATTCCAGTCTCCGTCCCCGACACGCACTCGAGCGATACCCTATACAGACAGACAATCAGACCCGGTCTTCCCCTCCGTCTCATCTCCACCCTTCCCCTTTCCCCTGCATTAGCATGGACGCCTCATTATCCTCCACACTTGTACATAATGGCAGCAGTCGCTCTCAGGGGTCAGGACTCCGCGGCCCCGTGACCACACGCCTCATCAGTCGTCTGAAAAGACACCAAAACCAGGAGGAATGAGGAAAAATGGCCGCCCCCCCCCCTTCCGCTAATCTGCCCTCTTCACTAATCGTATCTAAATTCTCGCCCCTGCAAGATTGCTTTGTTCTTCTGAAGCCTGTTGTTATTTCGTGGCAAAATAATCACGCTTTCGCTTTTTTTATTTCTACCCGAAATGTTTTTCCGTAACGGCGCATCACAAAGTGGTTTATTCCTTTTCTGCTACAGCAGTTTATTAACAAATAATTAACGAATGACAGGTTGCGTTTTTATTATTTATTTATTTATTTATTTATTTATTTATTTATTTATATGCATACAATTTAAAGTATATCTCAGGTACTTACATTGAGTCAAGTTAAAGACTTTTAAATAATGAACTCAGAATAAAATAATTTTTAACCTCTGTATTTATTCAAACCACAAAGTTGAATAACATTATAAATATAAAATAAAAGCCTCTGTGTTGCTTTTGTGTGAAATTGACACACAGCAGATTTTTTTTTAATAGAAATATGAAATTCATATTCATCCCTAATGAGCGAGCTAGAGGTGATCATGGAGAGGGAAAAAACTCCCTCAGACGATTTAAGGAAACCTTCAGAAGAATCGGACTCAAAAGTGAACTTGGCTCTAAAACTGAAACGATTAATAATCGAATAATCGAGTCACAGAATCTGTCTAATGATGGAGGATAAAACCTGGCCACAGCAGCCTGAAGCCACCTCCATGGTCTCGTAGTGGAACCTTCTACATCAAGGGCAGTGGTGGCTCAAGCGGTTAAGGCTCTGCCAAGCAACCACCTTTGGGCCCTTGAGCAAGGCCCTTAACCCTCTGCATCATGTCTGACCCGGCACCTCTAGCTCGTATTCTTCTATCAATCCCATGGTTCTCCATTCTTGTCTGGATCAGGCAAGTCTGGAGAGCAGGATCTCTGGGATCTCATCCAGAACATGCGCTTCACGCTACTACATTAACCTACAGCTGAGGAATCGTCACACAGATCAGTTAAACCCTGTCCTAAAGCATACTTCATTAATTCATGGGGCAAGATAATACGGCCGCCCTTCCCCCGGCCCGAGCCATAATCACAGTGTCTAGCTAATGCAAGAATTCGAGAGCTATGCAGATTGTTTGTATTAATCGTTTCTATAGTAACAGCTAAGACCACGGCTTGATGAGTCGTCCGCATAGCGAAATAGTTTGTTTTGCCGATATGATCTTGCAGCAACTTATCCAAGATGCATTCACACATCCAGCTAGTTGTTGTATTATGAACTTCCTACTTCTGGTTGCCATAGTAACAACGTTTAGCGGTAGGTTGCGATTTTAGGGTTTTTTTTGCGTCTATTTCAGTGAATATATGCATCGTATCATACGAGATGAAGGAGAAATTTAAATCTGTTCACGCCCATCGCTCGTGTCCTCGGAAGTCTCGGCTTGTTTTCCAGCTTATTTTTGAAACCGTGTTAAATTTGGCAATAACTGAGCTGGTGAGTTACAGAGTAGTGGTCATGATCTCATGGTCGTGTGTATGTGTGTGTGTGTGTGTGTCCGGGGTTACGGAGTGTCAGTCAGCTATCTCTGGAGTTCTAATAACCCCGGCGACATGTGTCTGAAGTGGCGACGCGGGAGCGAATACAGTGCTCTACCCCGTATTTTCCTCTGATTATTCTCTCCTTGTAATTACATTATCTCCCCTTTTATGCAGAATTGTTCGCCAGGGACTAATTGATAGAGACATGTTTAATTCATCAATCATTAGCATCAAATTTGACAATTAGAGATGATTGTTGAATTCCTGATGGAGATGAGGCGAGGTTAGTCAATTATTTGTTCTCTCTCCTTCTTTTTTTTTTTTCCCCCCAAGTTAAAGTAGCGCATATATTATTTCACACCATTAAAATAAATAAATATATAAATAAATAAATAAAAGTCATTTCTGCTTATTTGTGACCGCAAATAAACACCAATCTTTGCCTTAATTGTAAAGTTTGGCTTCATTTTGACTTGTTTTCAGAAGCTACTCTCAAAAGCATCTGGCATTCAACAAAGTTCTATCAAATGCTCATCATGCGTTCGTTGTTTGTTTTGATTTGTACAGAGGGTAAATTATTGATTGAGTCATTCTGTGTGCTCAGAAGGTGGTGGTGGTGGTGATGACGATGATGATGATGATGATGAAGTGAAAATTTAAGTTCAAGCTGCAGACGTTCCTGCTTTCCTGCATGGGAGAGTCATCAGCATAGGGCAGTTTTTCGTTGCTTGACAATCTGAGAGAAAAGAAAGTGTTTCTTTTTTTTTTTTTTTTACATGTTACACGCGAGTGCAAACTTTATAAAAAGTACTTTTAACAAATAAATGTTACGAATCGCCGGCAAACGAATCGGATTTAAGCTGTATAAAGTTAAGACAGGAAGTTAATCAACTTCAGGGAGATAACAGTAACAGTCCACTTCATGACACCACCCTGTTGTTGAACTTTTACTTTTCTAGCGTATCGTGTTAGAATTCTAAAACATTGTCACATAAACTTTGCCGCTTTTATCATTTTTTAAAAAATCGAATCAGATTAATAGATAAAATATGATTATTTGAATCAAAAAATGAACTTTTTTTTTACTCTTTACTCTTGAACAGAATAAAATGCCAAAAAAATTAGTTTAATATTCTTTTTTTTTCTTTTTTTTTTTTTTTTTTAAAAAACCGTCAACCTGTCCGTTTTGCTTCCGATTTCAAATATTGTGGTGTGTGTGTGTGTGTGTGTGTGTGTGTGTGTGTGTGTAACGTCACAGAATCGACTCCGAGTATTCTGCCATGATCTGCGTGTCCCATCACCCCCTCACCCCCTTAGTAATCACTAATCATCTAATCGTGTAATTGTCTAATTGTAGGTGATTAGTGCAAGTATATGGAGCGTTCTTTTCACACCCAATCAACAAGACCTTAGTTTGCTTTCTGCCCATTCAAGCTGACATCAAATGTTTTTTTTTTTTAGATATTATATACTATTTCTTTTTTTAAAATTTTATTTTTAAAATTCACATTTTATTTTTATTATTTTTTTAAATACACAAAATTACCATTATTAAGTTTTTTTATTAGATCTTAAACAAATTTTTATCATTTTATATATATATATATATATATATATATATATATATATATATATATATATATATATATATATATATATAATACATATAAGTTTATTTATTTGTTTAAATTTATTTTATTTTATTTTTTTATTTACATTTAAGTTTATCTTTGTTGCTGTTTGTCCATTGGTGTTTATTTGGGGTTTTTTTAGACATAATTTTTTTTAAAATATATATATATTCTGTATATATACATAGCATATAGTTTCCATGCAGTTATACAACTTTGAGGTTGAAGAATTTTTTTTGTAAACAAAATTGTTTTGTTCAAATGTCCTTTTCATGAACATTTTCTGTCAGCACTGGAAGCTGAAAGCTCTCTGAGATGACGTTTGCTAGCATGTTAGCATGTGTCTCGAATCCGTTTCCCCTCAAGCGGCGCTCAGAGTTAAAACAATGTGTAGTAATTACCGGTGGCATCCAGCAGCAGAGGCGTCTATCTGAGTGATAATCGCGCCGCGGCTTTATTTAATTTCGTCCCTTCTCACTTAAATACGTGGCGAGAGATGCGCAAAGAAGCAGTCAGAGGCAATATTATGACAGAAGTAATAAAACGTTCTCGTCAACAATGCGCCATGTGATTACACGTCTGCGAAAGTGACAGGCGTAAGAATACCCTCTATTCTTTCAATTACTAACGAATTGCCCCTGATTGTGCCGAGGCGTCTCCTCGCTCGGCGCTAACGCTAAGCAAACCTCAGCTAGCACAGGCTCTTGTTAGCCTAATGCGTCGTAGCCATTAGCGGGAGTAATAAGTGTATCAAATTCGCATAATCATGTCTAATTAGTGTCGGTAATTATCTTGTTGGGCGCAGGAATATTAATCTTGCCGTGCCCGTAGGGGAAGGGCGTCTCTCGGAGGGAGGGAGCGGCAGAGAGCTCCTGTCTCACGCTGAGGAGCGTGCTCGCTAAATTAGAGCGATGGAGGGAGGCAACAGGAAGAGAGAGCGGCAGAGAAAGGAAACAAAAGACAAAACAGAGAAGTTAACTGCAAAGTGCGTCAAGACAGATGGCCGAGAACGTGCTCTTTTTTGAAAAAAATTTTTAAGGGAAAAAAAAAAGTTTTTTAGGATTATTTCTGTGGACCATCTGCATAGCTGTTCTCAAATTCTTGAATAAGCTAGTCGCTGTGATTTCGGCTCGGAGGAGGGGCGGCCGAACGATCAAACGGCTTATCTCGTGATGTTGGAGCGTCTGATATCCTCCTCGAATGTCAACGAATGGAAGAGTAGCAGGTTTAATGACTTTGTGCACGAAGCGTGGGAGTCGAATTAGACGGTAAAGCTGACGTAAAAGACGTAAACGTCTCACTAACCGTCGAAGCCTGCAGTACAGTCAGGATCTTCTCTTTTCTTGTTCTTCTGGGTTTGTTTGGTTTTTTGTTTGCTTGTTTCTAAATTTCTACATTTACAAGTCGAATAAACTGTAAAGTGGCCCTAAAAATGACCTCAAAAAAAAATCTGTTCCCAAAAAAAAAAAAACTTTCTGAAGAGCCTCTCAAAAAAAAAAGTTTCACCAAAAAAAGCGCCCAGACAAAATAGCAAAGCTCTCTTTAAAAAATAAATAAAAAAATAAATAAAAAAATACACTATAAAAAATAACATTTTAAAATTCATTAAAATTTAATTCTCAGAGAAACTGCTCCGGAAAATTACATCGGTCCTAACAGACATCTCCAGGAAAAGATAAAAAAACAGGGAAAAAATTCTAGAAAATTGCCTCAAAACACCAGCGTTATTTAAAAACACCCCAAAAAAGTTACACCTCTAACCATTTGCACCATTTTGTTGTTTTATTGATTCGTTATGACCTGAACCAAATCATTAAATGTTTGATTTCTTTATTTAATTTTTTTCCTGCCGCCTTCAGTAACCTTCAGGTCATAGCGAGGCTTTACGGTGTCAGACAAATAATGTAACAAGCGTCATGTCGTGAAAACAATTAATAAACGGGTCATTTTGACTTGAACCAAAGGGAAAAATCATTAAAGTGTTGTCGCTAAAATGTTTGAGAGGGCCAGCGTGTGTTTTTTGGGAGCAGTGGGAGCGGAGTGAGAGGACGCCATGCGGTGCCCACCCCGGCCTCGGCGCTAATGACGGGCGCCTCTGATTGGAGGCAGGCGGGAATGCCGCTGGGGTAGATGGATGTGGCTGGCAGCGAGTGGGGGGGAGAGCTAATTACTGTTCCGAGTGTATCTTGTTAATTAAGGGCTAATTAGTGGCAGAAACCGAGAGGGGGAATGAGCGAGAGAGACGGAGAGAGAGGGAGGGAAGGAGAGAGCGGAGGAGGCGGCGACTGCTCATGTAGCGCAGAGAGATGAACACGGAGAAGTGGCAGACCCTATCACGGAGAGAACGAGCAGCCGTGAGACAAATGGAGAGGACGTGTAGCGCATCTGTAGGGGAGGAAAGTGTACAGTCGTTAATCACAGAGCATGATGACTCCAGACAGCTTGTTTATTATTGATGTATATTTAACAGCACACACGTCAGTCACACAGGGTCAAAAAGAACCTCCGAAAAATGCCCCCGAAAATGCTCCAAAATACACGAATGACGCGCAAAAACTACCCCAATCACTAAAACATCCATAAATAAATGGCTGCAGCTTCACAGAAAAACCATAAAAAAATAAATAAATAAATGCCCCACAATGCAATCCCAAAACATGTTGCCAGAATATTCCCTAAAAATACCCCTTCAAATTATCATTAGTTATATATTAAGGTAAAAAAAAAAACTATCTAGACATCTAAAAGTGCCCCATGATCCACCCCTAAATATGTTCGGATACACTTGTCGACCTGAAAGTACTAAAATAAAATATATGACTGAAGTCCATTCAGACTCAGAATCTTATCAGTGATATGAGCAGAAATGCACGTACACCTGAGTACGGTTCAGCCGTGTGCAAAAGTTTACACGCCCTTGGGACAAAATAAGGATTTAATTACAAGGATTTGATTTTGTTGCCTTAAAGTTCTGTGTGTTTTTTTTTTTTGTTGTTTTTTGAGATGATTATTTTCATTGAATGTTCCATCATGTTTTCTTTCTTTCTTTCTTTCTTTCTTTCTTTCTTTCTTTCTTTCTTTCTTTCTTAATGAGAACAAATAACCCTTGACTTTTCTAAAAGGTTAGAATGGTTCGTGTTTCTTTATACTGTATGTGCCAATAATTATGGAGCAGTTTGTGTGTTGTATTTGTATAAAAGGTAGTAAATGAAGCTTTCTCTTTTCTCACTCAGGCGCTTCGCACTCGAACAGCAGCACCTCTCTGCAATCTGGAGGCGTGGCCTCAGGACTGGGTGTGGCCTCTGTGGGCGGGGCTAAGGAGGGAATGCATCAGCGCTCTTTCTCTGTGTCCAGTGCTGAGCAGTGGAATGAAGCAGTTAACACGAGCTGTGCCTCAGGTGTGTCACACACACACACACACACACACACACACACACACGTGCGCGCGCGATGTCCACTGCTTCCAAAACACGATGTCAGTAACTTTTATTTAGAATCTGAATTTATTTTATTAGAAATAAAAACAACGCTCTTTTTAAACAAAACATATGATTGTTTTTGTGTTTTTTAGTATTTGTTTATCATTAGATTTACTATTCTTATTTATTTACTGTTGTTTGTTTTCATTTGTTAAATAATGATTGTCATTATTATTAGCAGTATTTGTTTTTATTTTCACTAGTACTATTAACAGTTTAATTGGTTGTATTATTATTAGTAGTATTATTAGTATTACTCCTATTGCAGAGCTGTTGCTATGGTTACATCTTGACGGTCATTAGCTTACTTTGCTCTTCTTGTTTATCTTGTAAATGATTTCTTTCTGTGTAATTAAGCTCGTTCGCTTTAATTGCGCCAGCGTAGCTATGGATCTACAGGATGTTTCCCATATAATTAAACAAGTCAACGCGTTTAACGCCGAGCTAGCCGCTTGTCGAGCAGCAGAGGGGGTCGTGGTGGTGGTGGGGATGTTTGGGGGTTCTGCGGCGTGTCGCTCAGGCATCGTGAGGCTGAATTGATTCATTACAAAAGTTTTTTTGTGAACCGTGTAGAACTTGTCACATGTGAATTAGTGCTTTCAGAAATGGAATCTGTAATCATCCTAATTCAGTAATTACAGCTCTGTTCACTCTCTCTCTCTCTCTCTCTCTCTCTCTCTCTCTCTCTCTCTCTCTCTTCGTTTCTTCTTCCTGTCAGTGCACTTGACTGAAATCAAATAACATATTTGCCAGGCATTACAACAGTGCGCCCCCTCTCTCCCTCTCTCTCTCTCTCTCTCTCTCTCTCTCTCTTTTTCCTTTCTTCTCCCCATCCTTCCTTCCCTTCTTCCTTTTTCCCTCCTGTGTGGGGGAAAATGAATGTTTTACGGGGGCAACATTCATCACTGGTTATTTCCATCTCTTTGTCGGCTGGCAGTAAAAAAGCACTTAAATGCACATCAACAGAATAACAGTCATTTCCATGCATGTTTGCACACTCGTTGTTCTCATTAGTGGCTGCTCCATCGCTCTCTCTCTCTCTCTCTCTCTCTCTCTCTCTCTCTCTCTCTGACATACACACACTTAACACTTTTTCTCTTTCTTCATGTCTCTCTCTCTCCCTCACACACACACACTTCTCTCTCTCTCTCCCTCTCTCTCTGCCTCTCTCTCTCTCTCTCTCTCTCCTGCTAGTTTAAAGAGCACTCTTTACGAGCGCACACACTGTGGCCCCGTGGTGCTGCAGACTGAACACATCACACACTCGCCCTTCTCACTTCTCTCTTCTCTCTTCGTCTCCCCGCCTGTCGAACAATCAATTTCAGCCGCCATCGGCCCCCCGCCTGCGCCCATCAGCTCCACGCCCCAAAGCAGAATTACTCGCAGGGCCGCTGCCCTCCCAATGAGCTCTGCCGCACTCTGAATGTTTGTTTGTGTGTGTGTGTGTGTGTGTGTGTGTGTGTGTGTGTGTGTGTGTGTGTGTGTGTGTGTGTGTGTGTGTTGAACCGTTCCCATCAGAGCCTTTATTCCCATCACAGAAACATTAAGGTGGACGTTTATGCGAAAATGGTTTATAAATATATTTAGTGGACAGGTAGTTTTTATTCAGTTATAGTCAGTCTCTCTCTCTCTCTCTCTCTCGCTCTCTTTCTCTCTCTAATACCTACGTAAATCTTTTTACGCCATAACGGCATGTTCTATCCTTTTTACACCACAGCAATTTTTTTAATGAATAATAAGTTTGTGTGTTTTATCCATTTCTGGTAACATTTTACCTCAGGATCAGGTTTTTCCCACCATGTTAGATGTTAGAGAAGAATTAGAGACGTGAACCTTTTACGTTTAAACCCGAACAGTTCTCAAGTCTTTTCTTTCTTTCACACCGCAGTCGATTGCAACGATTAACCATTTTGCTTTATTAAAGCACACGCTGTTTTTATCTGTTTTGTAGTTACATTTAACTGCATGTTCTCTACAGCAGAGTCGTTAAAGAACGACGCGTCTCTTTTTATCCCTTTATAGTTACTTTTACATGTTGTCCACGAAGCACCTTCTTCTTTCCTTCAACATCCGGGAAGTGATTTAAAAGAGTGCAAGGAACTGCACACGGATCAGGTGTCACGTCTTTAAAAATACACAATGATGATTAAAGTCTTAGAATGTGTCTTATCTAATCTAATCTAATCTAATCTCCAATTATGTTTTCCAAAAAAAAAAATTCTCCAGCATGTAGGTTCTCGATCTTTTTTCAATCAGGGACTGCTATTTGGGAAATTTTTTTTTTTTATTCTGAAAATTTTAACAAAAATTTTAATTTTTAATCCCAAAATTCCCCTAGTTTTTCAATCTATATCTGTAGATTATATATTTTTTCCTGCATTTAATTTTATTTCCAGTTTGTTTTTCAACATTCTAAAAAAATTTTTTTTTATTTTCTGATTTATTTATTTATTTTAGATATTTTGATTTATTCCAGATTTCATTTTATTTCCATGTTGTTGTTTTTTTTTATAATTTGCTAGATGTTTGATGGTTCCACTTTTGATAAATTTGTTCAATTCCAAAATAATCAGCTAAATGCTTGAAACACTCAATAATGATCAATAGAGTCTTATTATCTACAACGGATTTAGATTTTTCACCACTGCAACAAAATACAAAATAATCAACAATGCACCGACCCCCTGGGGGTCTCCCAGCTCCATTTTGAGAACTTTGACTCTGGATGAGCAAACACTTCTTTATCAAGAACTCTGGCGATTGATACGTCATACGTTGAATCATAACACGAACGACTCGAATTCTATTAACGATTCTATATGGAGCTCTGCTATATTTCTGTTTAGCCGTTTTCGATCTACTTGAGTTGAACGACGGTCGTTAAATCGTCGTCATCCTTCTCTGGTTGGCTGAAGGTCAGCGTATGGAACGATGGAGGAGGATGACGAGCGCTCTGAGATGGAGAGTCAGAAACGTAAGATGTTTGTAATCAATGGCGGCGTCTTTATTTTATATGATGAGTGACGTCCAATCCCTGTTAGAAGACGGTTACTTCCTGTTACCAAACCAAAATAACGGCAATTGCCGGGTTACCTAGAAACGGTTTCCCATGGTTACAAAGCGCTGATGCTGAAGACTTCATACAATGCTCACGTTTCATAAGAGCCTAACTGTTGTCAGAGTTTCTGTCACAGGAAATGAACAGACAGGAGGAAGAATTCGGCAGCGCTGCGATCTAACAAGCGGCAACCCGACGGCTTTGAGTGTCCGAGCCTTGTTATCTACAGTAATCATATCTCCTTACTAGTACCGTTACCGTTGGCTCATGGCTCCTCTCGGGCGCTTAAACAAACGCATTTGAAAATGATTGCCTTTCGTTTTGAATTTGCTAGAGGATAGAGGGCTGGAGGGAGGGAGGGGTGTAGGGGTGTGACGCTTCCCTGTGGCGGGTGAAGAGCCTGTGAGCGCGGCCGTAATGAAGTTTGACATTTCGTTTGCCGAGAGCAGCCGCCTGCACCTTGATTAGCGCGCTCTAATTGACTATAATAAGAAGGAGGTAGTGATTGTGTTCAGGGATTTTTTTTCCCTGTCTTTTTGATTTTTTCCCCCCCCATTTTCATTAATTGCTGCTATTGCCTTTGATTAGAGGCAGGAGGGGTGATGCAGAGGGGTGTTTAAAAAAAAAAAAATAGGTTTTTCACCCTGCGTGCTCCCGGATTACCGGAGGAAGTCCGTCCACACTTGCACGTCGACAAAGAAACGAGTTTCCACCTTTCGCCCTCATCACCAGAACACGACACCTTTTTTAAGTTCCAGTTCCTGCCGCGATGGTAATGGGCTGTAATTGCAGGATAGCTCGCCACCTTGTTCCTCCGCCTCCCCTTCGGGGGAATGGAAAAAAAAAACCTTAGTTTCGGACTCGAACGGCTGCAGATTCCTCCCGTGCTTCATTATAGCTCCTTGACGGTGACGCTAATGCCAAACTGATCTCACCGCACTTCCTGCCGAGCTGGCTGGCCTGCCACTTTGGCTCTTAATCTTGAAGCCGTCTCCATCAGAACATATGAGTAGTAATTAAGCAGGTCAGTGCTGCGATTTGAATAGGGGACAAATTGCAGGTTATTGATGGTTAACTAGGTGGCGAGTGGCTCCCTGGACCTCTCAATCCATTTCCTCAGAGGATACATTAGACATTAAAAAAAAAAGTCTAGAATATAGCACTCACATTACAGGTTAACTCTTTACAGACTGGTGGACACATGCCTCTTTTCCACTGGAAAGAACCGGGTGCTGGTTCAAAGTTGGTTCCACTGGCGAACCTTCTAAGAACCGGTTTGCCTTTCCACCGGCTAGAGAGCATCACAGCGCCGAGTGTGATGTCACTGTATACGTGTCACGTGTCCCAGCAACGTTAGCGCAGCAACGTTAGCGCAGCAGCGGCAAACACAAACACATGCTCATGGCTTTGCGAACCTGCATCGGCATCCAAACGCGGCGAATAAAACGTGCACGTGCGGCTCCGTGTAATCTGTATAAACGGAGGTTGTAATCGATAAAGTACATAACGTTATTTTATCGTTAACACAGAAAAAAATTTAGCCTTAGCATGTAGCTACCTACTATCATGTGTGCTGATAATGTATCATATCGCGGTAAAGTAAAAGTATATTAAACATTAGTATACTTAAGGTACATTATCAAATGCGCTAGCAGTAGCTCTGCCCCTAGCCCCTAACGCAAGCGGTTCTTAAGTCTAGACCAGCAACGTTTTGGTGCTACTTAAGAACCACTTTTCCTGGTTCGGAGCCGGTGCTTTGGCAGTCGAAACAGAAAGAACTGGTTCTAAATTAGGCTCCGAACCTGCACTCAAACTGCCTCGGTGGAAAAGGGGCAACAGTGATCTGGGTCCATGTGTTTCTCTTGCTCTTGTGTCTCACATGGAGACTGTAGGATCTGTACCGCTGCTATAATCGTAACGATGATCTTCTGCTCATCTCAGGACTACTGTAATTCGCAATCTAGTCGTAGTCGACATCCTTCCGTTAATCCGTTCTCCTCTTCCATGCTGTAATGACTTATCATCCTGCGTTAACAATCAGAGCATTCATTTTTCAGTGTATACACGATGACAGCGTTAGATCATGTTGCATGTCATGGAAGTTGCAATCTTTTCAAAACTCTTAGACTGTTAATTGATGAGGGGTTTAAAAAAAAAAGTCCCTGATTTGAAGCCGTTGACCCTCCTCTGGCTTTTACAAGCCGGTCGTCCATTGACTGACTTTGATTGTGTGAATCAAACCATATGAATGAATTACAGGTCTTGTGTGAGAGACAAGGGCAAGCTTCCACTTTAACCTCACGCTACAAACACAATACACCCTCTGGCACCGAACAGGTTGGGTCTTCTCCCCCTCTGCGCCATACGGTGTGTGTGTGTGTGTATATGCGAGTGTGTGTGAACGGTGTTCTCAGGAGCCCTTCTGCCCCCAGCTGTCTGCTGTGGCTAATGATTGGTCCCGGGGGGGCTGTTGGGGAAGAGGAGTGTGGAAATTGAAACAGACGTTCGCGATGCCGAACACAACGTGTGTGGCAGCTGTGCGCCGCGCTTCTCCATTCAGAACGAGCGAGCGCGAACGGCACCTAATAGTCATGAATATCAATGATGGGAGCAGCGTTGAGAGACAAAAAGCGTCAGCTCCTGCCACGTTCTTATCGCCGTAGTAATTACAGTCTGCTTGCTTGCGGCTTCAGTCACTGTAATAATAATTGTAATAGCGCAAAAAAGACTGTAACTGAGAGGATAAAGCAAAACGACGACACCTGCACGACTGCCGTTCTCGGATCTATGTATGAATCCGGTTTCTCTTTATACCATCGTGCTGTCGCATTCTCGATTCTGATTGGTCGAGCGTACTCTTTCTAACGTCGCATCAAATCGACTTTTGCAAATGTGTCGTTTGTTTAGTAGGATGGAGTCCCCGGGTTCGGGGGGGGGGGGGGGCTTTAGAGTTAGTCTGTAGAGTTTTACTGGTAAGGGTATGAATGTTTATAGCTGGTATAATGTAAGTAGGAACAGATACTTCCTTGTTTCGTGGATGTTGTGCCATGTTAAATTGTATATGCAGGAGGGTCATACACTGTTGACCTGGTGGTCAGAGCAAAACTGGGTTTGAGCTCATGTCAGGATCAGGACGTCTGCCAAATGCCATGAATCCTAATCAGAAGTCATTGATAAATGAAAATGAAAATTGTGTTTGATGGAAAATGGCAACGGTCTAAGGGGAATAAGACCCCTGATGTGCTGTTATTGGAAAATAGCCAACTTTAGAGGTATGACCGCTCGACTCCAAGTGCAATCACTATGGAAAAAACACCACTTTATTTATATTAACACATAGATATTTTATGATGCTCAATTTCAAGGAAGGGGGGCACGGTTAATGGTTAGCACGTTCGCCTCACACCTATAGGGTTGGGGGTTCGATTCCCGCTTCCGCCTTGTGTGTGTGGAGTTTCTCCCCGTGCCTCGGAGGTTTCCTCCGGATACTCCGGTTTCCTCCCCCGGTCCAAAAACATGCATGGTGGGTTGCTTGGCATCTCTGGAAAATTGTCCGTAGTGTGTGAGTGTGTGTGTGAATGAGTGTGTGTCTGTGCCCTGCACCTGTCCAGGGTGTATCCTGCCTCGATGCCCGATGACGCCCGAGATAGGCACAGGCTCCCCGTGACCCGAGAAGTTCGGATAAGCGGTAGAAAATGAATGAACGAATAAATGAATTTCAAGGAAGGCAAACAAAATGGTTGCCCTTGATGAAGAGAATTACAGTTAAACTCCTCATTCAATTCAAATCCCATTCGGTTCTGTATTCCCATCGCTTCATCATTTATTCATTATAAATCTGTTCTAATTGGGCTTCCTCCATTGAATGGTGGCTTTCTTCATTAGCAATCATTGGCTGCGCTCTGTTTTTTTTTTTTTTTTTTAAACCAGTGCAGCACTCGACTGGTTCAAAAGACAGACTGTCTGATTATTTGCTCCGAGTTTTGAGTTAGCGATAATTTTGTCACTTCTTATTTCACGGCTATGCAGCTAACTCGTTTCAGGGATTTGCAAAACTTGTAAAGTATTATCCCTTGTTTTATCCACCGGTTTAAGATCTGTCTATTTGTATCATTTCCAAAGTAAAATGCAGTGAATTTGTCTCAGAGGAAGCACGCTAACTTTCGATATCTCTTAATGGTAGCTGTCTTATGATAGGTCAGAGTTAGCTTGGGGTGGAAATGGGCAAGTCCAAATTGGGAAGAAAATTGGAAGGGTCAGGGAGTTCCCAAATTGTTGTCATGGCAACATATCAAATGCCAACCCTTCCTTAGCCTCTGATGTCACCCGTTCTCGGTAGCAAACCAGCAAGACGCTAGCCATGAATTCAAAGGGCTCTTCTTCCCCCTTGTGGAGTTCTTAAAGGTTTAATGGAAGATTTTCGTCTCCAAATCGAGGTTTTGGAGCCAGAACCTTTAACCGTGAATTTCTTTTAAGGTTAAGGAGCGGTTGAACAGCTACGGCAAGGCAAATGATAGGTGATTACGCACTGTATGTTTTTTTTTTAATACGCTAAAACTAGCTTGAAAACGATTGCAAATAAACTGATGTCACATGCACTCCATTCTAAAAGAACTCCTGGTATAACGACATCGATGGTTTAAATAAACATGTAAATAACATGTTAACATCGTTCACCATCATGAAAGGTTAGGTATTTATGTTAATGTCATTCATTTGGAACCAGCATTCTCCTAGCTAAACCTTGTGAAGCCCAAGGCAGATGTGGAGGCTGTAGCTGAGGCTCTTCTACCCCCCACATGGGTGCCATCTTCTTCTCTTGTCTTAAAGATGGTGCTAAGCCTGCACTCCCCGAAGGGATCTTCCAAATTAGGTCTAATGTTCCGCGCCGGCTAATGGTTGTCAACGCCATTAGAATATGCAGCGTTTGGCACCACGGGTTTTCAGATGTTCCCAGACCATTGTCCACACACACACACAAACACACACGCACACACACACACACATCCACCCCAGGCCTGTTGAGATGAATAGAGTGTGTACCACCTCAATGAGCTTTTGATGCCAAGACAATAGAGGGGCTGCCAGTATCTGACACACAGTGCGAATGTGTGTGAGGGTGTAGCAATATGAGGTCCGCTTTGCCAAGGCCCTTCTGCCCCAGGACTTGTGGATAATGGTGTCCTAGGGGGATGGAAAAGTGATGTTCAAGTGTCAAGAGGCTTAGAAATATGACCACTCTTTACCTATTGTCCGTATTGATACGCTCCACACACATACAGACACACCACCATAGTTACCCACCACACCGAAGCCATTCCAGAGTGCCAATTTAACATGGATCACTTTATATCTAGTGAAATCTGGGTTCTGATTAACGTCGGGTTTTTTTTATATTCGTATTATATTACAGTAGAGACATAAAAACAGAAACGACCATATCGGTTTACATAATAAGCTTAACAAGATGCAATATAATAGTTGGATCGTCAACCAAAGATCAAGTTCTTTGAAAGACCTGTTGTCTGACGAGGGACCAGGCTCGTGTGATGTGACTTCCTCCTCACTAACCCTTAGGTTTCTTTCTCTTCAGCCAACGGGACTTTGGATTCTCTCAGCGCCGCGTCTGGCCTAAGCGGACCAACAAGTCCCAAACTGGAACCACCTCCTTCGCCGCATGCCAACCGCAAAAAGCACAGGAGGAAAAAGAGCACAGGCATCACCAAACCAGATGGGCTATCTGCAGGGAATGAAGGTAAACCATATACTCGCCGATCATGCTTGAGGGTTCTTAAGGGATATGTGGATTGCTAACGGTTCTAGCTCCTTAATAGGGTTTTTTTTTTTGGAACCGTTTATATCCGGTCCTAGTTTGAACAGAAGGTTTCCCTTTCCCCTTCCTTGCAATGTAGGAAGCTAGAACCCTCGAGGAACCTGTTTTCAAAGAGAACCGCTTGCCTTGCAAATCATGATGTCCCCAATATACCCAGGTGACCATATACCTCTTTGAAAGCATGACCGGTCCTCTTTCCACAGCTTTGATTCATGCCATTGTTCCTAGTGACGGAGATAATATGTCACTAACTCATCACCTGCGTGCCATCGCTACATCCCGTGTGACGAATGAAGACCCATAATTGGGTGGCATTGAGAAAACAAAAGTGCTTCTCTCAGGCTGTTCGCACTAAAGGGGGCCAATCAATCACGCTGATGTGTGCTGTCCTTCACAAATTGTCACCAGTGTGTCATGACGGTAATGATTTTGCTCATCGCCGTTATTGTTGCGTCAGCTTATAGCCAAATCTGATGCGGTTCCCATTCTCGGGTAGCTACAGCTAAGCCGTAAAGGTGTGAGAGGAGACGACATGGCGCGATGCAGCCCAGCGGGAGTCCGCTGACTGATTGAAGGGTGTTAAAGGGGTTTTAATGGTCTAGTAGTGAGTGATGTCTGACATTAAGGGCCCAAGGGGGATTACAGGCATGGAGGGTTCTCATTGTTCTCCTGTATCAGGAAACAGTTTAGAAGACGGCGACTTTACACGTGGGATACTGTCAAACCCATGAGGTCTGAATGTAAGGCGACAGTCACGGCATTAAAAAAAAATAATAAAAAAGAAAAGGAAAAAACTTTCTCTTTCCATCAAGAGCCGTCTCTTGCTCCTCGCTTCTTCCCTGAAACGTTCTATTAGCGTGCACATGTCTGTTCTGGTGAGCGCATGCCGAATACAGACATATCGCTTAAGTATGGGAGGCATTCGCGTGGAGACACAGAGTGTGTGTGTGTGTGTGTGTGTGTGTGTGAGGGAGAGAGAGAGAGAGTGAGACAGGTGGGTTGGATCCTTGAATAAATTGCTATCAGTTTATCTCATTTATGAGGCAATCACAAGCGCTGAATGCAGAAATTGAATTTTAGTTGTTTTGAAGCATCATAAATCAAATGTGCGGTAGCTTTTTTTTTTCTCTTTTCCTTACTCTATAAAGAATCGGTTTGAACACAGATTTAATCCACTAACAGTTAAACCTCGTCATTTTCCCATTATGCCTCGATATGTTTTTTTTGGTAAATGACCACAGGTTACACAAACCAGTACAAATTAGTTGCAGTGAAGAACCATTTAGTATCACCCAAGTCTGACTTACGCCATTAAAATAAAGAGTAATAGTTAACTAGATGGTTTGATGCCATTGCATTTCCACCCTAACGTCAGTCGTTTTCCAGTAACGGCTTGTCGTATTCCTTTTACCTTGTCTATTTTATAATTTATAGTTAGTTCCTCATATGATCTAAGTTACAACAGTGATAAACAGCCCACCAGGAATCTCTTACCATTTATTTATTTTTATCTTAAGATTCTCTTATAAAATTAATAAGACAAAAATATACATTTGTCGCGTTAAAGAGAAACCAGAGATCAGAATCGACCAATCAGAATTGAGAATTACTTAACATTATTGGTCAGATTTGTTTGTTCAATAAACGTCACGGTATATCGAGCTGCATCGCTAGAGCAAGAATCGTCTTTGATGGCTTTTATTTATTTTTGGCAGCTTTACAACGTCAGATCTCTTTCTCCACAGTGATACTTTTTATTCTATCGCGCCGTGTCTGTTGGAGTGGATAAAGGGTTAACTCTTCCCTCGCTGGGAGTCCGAGCGGCCGGTAGCAAATGAAGCTTTAACTGCCTGGCCTAATGGAGGGTGTTTATCTCAATACTTTTGTTTTGTCATTCTCCAACCCGCTCTTGTTTCCCCGAGTGCTCCCCCGAGCCCCTGCCTCTCTAATGGAGCTGCTGTGGAGGGCCGCACTTCGGAGGCAGAAATAACAAGATTATTGTTCGCATGCCACGCTACACAGTCACATACACACACGCCCAAACACAGGGTCGGACTTCGAGAGTACTGGCGTTAGGTATATGCGCGCCTATGCACGGCAAGGACAGCCATGCTTATCCAATTGTCCGTATATCTCATTACAGGAATATTGTTTGTGTATGTGTGTAGGCATGAGGTTGTTTTCTGCGACTGTTGTGTGTTGCAGGGAGATAGAGAGCGCATTGTCGTCTCCTCTCCTCCTCTCTGTTTGGCCTGTGTCCCCCCAGGCTTGTCTTGGTAATGGCCCTGTGCTGATTGCTCTAATACAGGTTAGGAATATTGCCTTTAATGATGTGTAAAATGAGCAAGCGCCAGTGCTGACATTTACAGATGGCACCAGCGGACTCGGTTCCTCCCAACTGCCTGTTAATTCACAGCAAATGACTAGCACCTTGCACCTTTTATGAGCCACCATCTCTGTTTTTTTTTTGTTTTGCTTGAGTATGTTTGAGCTGGTTGTACATTAGGAATGTATAAGAATACCGTTTGGTATCAACAATGCATTTTGGGGAACCCTTACGGCTTTGCCAGGCACATGACTTGATCATAGATCATGGCACCGGACTCTGACAGAATAGCAATCGGGATGCGCTGCCTCATCCAGCTGTGGTCAGTGCGAGAAGATCCTACAAGCCCGGGGGTCTGGAACCAAAGCATCTGCGCTCCAGACTCCAATCAGAATCAGAAGCTTCACTTGAATGAATCACTCCACCAACCGACCATAACCCACCAACACACTCACACATACACACCACCTTCCATAACATTTGAGTTAGCAGATTGTCCACCATATGTCTCCCGTAGCGCACCGTCACAATATTTGCACAACGGTGAAGTGCTGATGAGTTCCCGTAAGGTTAACGACTCCAATTACATTCGATTAAACTTGCTAATGGGAGAGATCTTTGTAGTTACGACGTGAGCAGGACCAAAAAGCTGTCCGTTGACTTTCTGATGCATGGGAATCTGGAAGGGGGCCAGGAGAGAGGAAACACCACACTTTCACTTCCCCTAGTCATTCTCTTGTACTCCTTTTTAATTGTGTTAATTAGGGTACATTACACCACCCTTGCTCACTACACCCAGGTTGAATTGCAGATCCGCTTCTCTTTTATACCCAAGTACTTGTTGCTGACGCAAAGCTACAGCTTGGCCATCCATAAAGTAGTACCCATTAGATTTATTCAAGGTTCTTTTTTTTTTATAGTATAAAGTAAAGAAAGTACATAAATGTCGACAGAGGTGTTTATTCAGTCAAATTACACACGCCGCTAAATCCAGCTCTGCCAGAACATTAATACAGTTCAGGTATTTCTCCAAAACATTATTTTGCAACCCTCTCGAAATTAGGTTTCCCTTAAGACCCAGAGCCATTAGGATGTGACTTGAGCGAGCTTAGTTTGGCACTTATTTCAAACCACTGGCAATTGAAGCTTGATATTTTAGATTTCCATATGGAAATTACCTGTTTGTAATGGCAATTTTTGCAGATGACCAGCCAACAAGGTAATTGGCTGTGTTCAGATTCATAGGTGTGTAATCATAGGACCCGCTGGAATTCCAGATAATTATGTCGGTGTACGTATTAGCGTTATCAAAGCACTTTACACACTACAGCGAGGAGAGCGTAGAAAAGGACATACGATTGAACAAAACTGCAGAGAAAACAAATGCATGTAGAACGTATCACTGTTTTTTTAAAACCACTATAAAATGACCTTGAAATGCAAGGCCCAGTCTGGGACCCTACTTCCCTACTCAGAAGACAGAGTGCTCAACGGCATGTAATTAAACTAGCAGAAATACATTATGTTGCACTTCCATTTTATAATTAACTGTATGCGGTTTGTGAGGGTGCTCAAATGTTGGCGAGAATCGGATCGAGACCCGTCAGTGTGTCGTTCTTAAATGTTTTACGTGTGCTGCCACCCGGATAGAAGCGGCTATCAGAGTCGTACAGATAAGGCTAGTTAAAAGGTACAGCGCCTTGCAGACGTATTCGCCCAACATTGCCAAGTTTGGACTGTTCCATCCTGGATACCGTGTGTGTGTGGGGTGTGTGGGGGGGTGGGGGTGGGGGGTGGGGTGTACCACTTTGATTGTGAACCCCACAATTGGATTCTAGTGCAGTTAGATAATTAGTTGAAAGGAGTTTTGTGTAATCAAAATATGACATTATCACAGTGGAAGTACACCTGCTCCTAGAAGGCCACTGAGGCCATGCTAGAGATCAATGACATCGCTCTGGGTTGTTGATCGGAAGGTCGGGGGTTCAAGCCCCAGCAATGAAAAGTTGCCACTGTTGGGTAAACTATGCAAGGCCCTTATCCCACCCTCCTGCCCCTGTGCTCCGACCTTAACTTCCTCAGTTGGCAAAGAATTCCACTGTGCTGTAACATATATGCGGTGATAATAAAGGCTTCTATACCCCTGTTAGAAAGGAATACGGAAAGAGTATCGATAAGGGTATGTATGGGCTTATTTTTGCTTTACAATAAAAAGCATTCTATGGAGCAAAGAACATGACACAACCCTGACCGAAAGAAGGCCATCCACCAAAGGTCAATGACCAGGTAAGAAGAGAATTTAGCCAGAGAGGACAAGGGTAAAATAGATGACATGCTCCCACCACCATGCTTCACTGTAGGTTCTTTGGCACCATGGACAGCGTTCGATTTAAAACCAACATGAATTGTTGAGTCTGAGCTGCTGTTTGAGAAAATTAATCAACAGTTATGCGATATTATAATTAGTCGACGCAGACGGCCTGAAAAGTACACAGAGAATTACTAGTGGCCAGGCAGTGCTCCCTTACCCTTTAGTCCTTGATTTAGATACACACCTCCTGGATTTTCATCGATCTTGTGCCTGGAGCCGAGTCCCGTGAATGAAATCAGATAATTGAAGATGGTGTAGAGCTAATTGGATTATTGTTTTCAGCTCGAGGCTGTGTAGCTGTGCCGAGGAATAAGACGTGATCTGTATAATCGTACATCTGTTGTCTGCCACGCTGGTTCCTCGTACAAGATGTAATTCTGATAGGAAAGCAATTAATGTGGGATTTCTGTAAGGAGTAATATTTATCTAGCTAAGACATTAATCAGTGTATGAAGTGCTAAATGTCTGACTGGTAAATTCTCATGCAATGTAATTATTTTTTTTTTTCTGATTTAAGACTAATATCCCGATGACCTGAGTAGCTAAATACCCCCAAATATTCCCGCCGCTCATCCGATCATTACGGACGTGTTAGTCATCATGGCAGTAAAATGATCATCAAGCAAATTATCGCTGAGCTGATGGTTTATTTCTCACCTCTCGCCTCTTGTTGCGTCGGCCGACGTGCGCCCCTTTGTCTCGCTTCGTGTTTGTGATGTGGAAATTAGCGCGACCCGAATGATTAACCCACATTAGATTCTAGTTAGGCGCTTGCTCTGTAATGCGATTGGATGATAATGAGATAAAAGCTCTAATGGATATGTTTACCTTGTAAATGAGTCGATTTTTATTATGCTGATGTACCACGGCTACTGGAATTGATGACAGGAACTCATGTTTGCCTTCTATTGCTGTCTTTTTAGCTTCAGAGCTAAAATATGTGCTTTCTCTCTTTGTGTGATTATTACCTCTGAATAGTGGCAGAAGCAAAAATGGTGTTGGTTACTTACCTTTTGTAAATCGAACAACAAACTGGTTTGTTTGGGACTGTCGGGGAGAGTACGCCCATACCCCCCCGGAGAAGTCGGCCTTAGGAGTTTGCTGTCTTGTCTTCTGGCCATGAATAGCCGTGCCTTCACACACTTGTGCCATCTTTTTTCCGTTCAATTTTCTGATTCTGATTTGCTTAATTCCTATTAACGGCTTACCTGTTTTGTTCGGCTAAGCGTAAAATAAATATGTCGTCTTGTCTTCAGAGCAAGAAGAGTCGTTTGAGTTCGTCATCGTGTCGCTGACCGGACAGATGTGGCATTTCGAGGCGTCAGCCTATGAGGAAAGAGAGCTCTGGGTCCAAGCCATCGAGAGTCAGATATTTGCCAGCTTGCAGTCATGTGAAAGTAGCAAGAATAAGGTAAAAAAAAAAAAATTATATATATTTACATGTTTTTAACAGGATTTGCATTAAATTATAGTTATTGTTCTAACGTGTTTCAGTGGTGTTCCTCAGGGGTCTCATGTGGGACCGATAATGTTGACCAATGATTTTGCTTCATAAAAGTGTATAAAAAAGATATTCAGATCATATTGAATCATATATAACTGCTTTTTCTTAAAACTATGTATTTCTCCTCTCAGCTTTGCAGTGTGTGTAAGTACAGATGGTGCATTGTGGGTAATCTGTTATTAAGGCT
>NC_062520.1:30551390-30581390 GCF_022655615.1 Tachysurus fulvidraco
TCTTAAAGTTAAAGAGGTACATAAAGTTTGTGCACCCCTTCTTTAAACCGAGCGACCCACAACCAGTTTAACGAACATTCCCATCCCTGGTTAATGGAAGAACTTTCAGAGCCACAAGTCGCCCAAAACAGTCATGGAATGAATCAGCGTTTCAGGGCTGGGATTAGACTGAGCTGAATAAAGGGCCTGAAAGCTGTGAGATTAGACACGAGCTCGGAGCAGATCAAACCTCAGCCGGTAAAACAGCCGTTTGTTTGTACTTTGGAAAGCCTAGACGGAGTCGGGGGGGGGGGGGTTTGGCATAGCTAGCTTTGCCTCGAGCCCTCGCTACACGTAGCCTAATTACTTCGATTAACGTTTGATTAATTAATAGGAAGAAACAAAGGTGTACAAATCTTACAGAGAAGCTTCTGAGTGTTAGGAACCTGATTAATTATTACGTATGTTGAATCTAACGGCGACCATCAGATAGATGTGAGGTGAGAGAGGAATGACACTGATACAAAACGACTGGTAAAGTTTACCTCGAGTTGATTTTCCATAGTGTTAAGTTGTTGTTGTTGTTGTTGTTACGGTAACACGCTCACCCGAACACGTTAGCAGTCCGATGGACTAGCTTGTTATTAACGATAGATTGGTACGTGAGCTTTTTCAGGATGGTTTTCTTCATTGTTACACACCTCAAGCATCGTGACTGTGATTGGCTAACGTAATCAAGTCATCACCCCCCACCCCCACCGCCCCACGCTTTCCCTTTTTCGAGCGTCTGCGATTGCGGACTCTGCTGAATCGGTTGTGAAGGCACAACCCTGCCTCTCCAGGCCACTTGGCACCTCTGAACCTTACTGAATAGTACACACATATCTTTCTCCCTGAGTGTACACTTCATGGGGAGAGAGGGCAGTGTGAGGAGGAGGAGGAGGAGGAGGAGGGAAACGGCAGAGGGTTTGTGTTTGTGTGCCGCTGAGTAATTATCCTTGTTTGTCCTGCTGTATTGAGGTGCGCTCATGTGTCACTGACTCACCGGCCAAATCATTCCACTTGATGAGGTCTCAGGGCTTTCTGGGACTTCCTTACAAGAGCCAAGTCTTCACCCGTATCACCCCTCCTTCCTCCTCCTCCTCCTCCTCCTCCTCTGTTTTTTTTTTAATTTATCCTCCTTTTTACTACTTTTCTTTTATCTCTGCATAATTTAGTTGAAACATGGGGTCATTAAGTAATTTATTATGCTAAGGATTCGAGACAGGGGGGTGGGGGTGGGGGGTGGCTTTCATTTCCGAGTTTTATCTCACTGTTTAGATTATTAAGGATTTGTGTTGGGTTTTCTCTCTCTCTCTCTCTCTCTCTCTCCCCCTCTCTCGCTCTATCTGCCTGGGCTGTAATCCGTGACGCAGGCCGTAACACGCAAAGTTCCTGTTCTGATGAAAGTGATGAATACATTTTCCCTCTTTTTGAAACACTTTCTCTGTCCCCCAAGCAACCCGATGTTTCAGAGCAAGCATGTATGCCAGGCTGTGTGTATCTGTGTGTGTGTGTGTGTGTGTGTGTGTGTGTGTGTGTGTGTGTGTGTGTGTGTGTGTGTGTGTGTGTATCTGTGTGTGTGTGTATCTGTGCGTGTGTGTGTGTGTGTGTGTTTCTGAGGGGGGGTAGTCATGGGCCTGGTTTCCTGAATATAACCCCCTAAAACCCCATGGAGAGTGTCCTCTCAGTCTCATCACTCTTTCTTTTTTCTCTCCAACCCTCCCTCCTTTCCCCTCTTTCCCTCCCTCTTCTCCCTCCTCTCTCTCTTTCTCGCTCCCTCTGTCTCTCTTTTGACATGCTAAAGCCGCTCGTTTTTATTTTTCCTTCCTCCTGCCGAGAGGAAGTGTCCTTTTCAAGGCTTCTCGGCTTTCTCCCACAGCCCTTCACGCCGCCCGGCTACTTGTTTGCTTTTGCGGCGCCGTTTCGAACTGGATTCCGAGGCAGACTCGACGCTCGTCCCTTCTTCCTCGACCTGTTTACTTTTATCCACGGGGAAACGCTGTAAGCAAAAACAGTCGGTCTCTCGGCCTCTCCTTTAATAGGAACACCTGTACCCCTGTTTACATGGATTCAGGTCAACGTGTTGATGCTTTTACGCCGTACTTAGCGCATTCTCCACATCCTTGCATCAATTAGTGTCTACTTTTAAAAAAAAAATTTAATTTGAGGATAATAAATCATGACTCATCTTATTGTGTGCTATTGAGAACACATTAGCCCCGCCCCTGCATTTTATTGTGTGTGTGTGTGTGTGTGTGTGTGTGTGTGTGTGTGTGTGTGTGTGTGTGTGTGTGTGTGCACTCATTCCTTCTCCAGAATACTACAGACATGTACGACCATAGTGCATAATCAGCCCATTCCCTGACTTACCCACTTCCTGTTTCAGCAATTAAACCTGACGTACGCGGTCGAGCCCGGACTTCATTTCATCGAGCGTTTTGATCTGAAAATCTGATCGCACAGCTCTATTCGAACGACAGCACCGCGTTCGCCGAGCAGACTCTTTACCGAGACGCCTTTTTTTTTTTTTTTCTCCCCTGCAGTTCCACTCAAGTGCACATGTGTGGACCCCTTCATCTACGTCCCAAACCGCAGAACGGCAGAACGTCCGGGGCCTCTCTCTGTGTTGCTTCTTCTCTTTTACAGTCTTGAGCCTTTTCACTGCCGCCGTATGTTTTCTGTGTGCAAGCGAAAGAAGAGAAAGATAACAATGGGGTGGGTCTCTCTCAGCACCTCTTCAAAAGAAAAACAAGCTTTGAAAGACTGACTGCTGAAGAGCGGGGGGGTAGGAGGAGGGATACACACACACACACACACACACACACACACCATTGAAGAGCAATTCACTGTGGCTGAAGTCTATTCACAGGCTTTGTGCCTTGTTCTGGGTAAAGAGCGACCGGGGACTTTAAGGGAAACGCAGTTAAAGCCGTGGCCTTTTTAATTAGCTCACCCCTTTGTTGTTCTACTGACTTTCTCAGTGCTTGGATACAGGAAATTGCGTACAGTGAGGCAACAAAAACATGTTTGCATACTTAAAAAACGTTCCTTTGTTTCGTTTTTTCCCCTTTAATATTTAAATCTGACAAGTTGTTGATGGAAACCTGCTTGTTGAGTGATAGAAAGCTGTAGACCCTGAAAACCTTCTGAAGTGTCACGGGTGTGTCAGTTTAGTGTATTTGAAACGAGCATTCGATTTTATTTACGTTAAAAAAAAATTTATGTTTTCTGAAATTTTGCGATTTTTAGCGCAAAAACAAGTAAATTCCGTGATATACCGAGAAGTTTGCGAGTTTACAGCTACGGTTTAAAGTAATCACATACAGTACGTGTCTTCGACGGTGGGAGTTTAAAAGAAGTATCCCATGTTCGTCTATTCAAATTTGCCAATTTAATTCGTTTTTTACGCCAAAAAATACCAAAAATCTGTTTTTGTCCGCGGAATTACAAAATCATACAAATGAATATTGCTAACAAGGAACAACTCGCATGTCATTACAGTTTGGTGAATAGTAGCCTAAACCCGTATTAAAGCAGGAATTAAAGACTTGACAGGAAAATAATCAAGAGTTCTTGTTAGTACACCGTGGTAGGTAATATTTCCCTTTAAACATCTGCTTTACCTCACCACCAGGTGCAGTGGTAGCTCAAGAAGCTCTTGGTTGTTGACCTGAAGGTTGGGGTTCCACCAAGATGCCAGAGTTGGGCCCTCGAGCAAGGCCCTTAACCCTCTCTGTCCACCGGGGCACTTTATCATGGCTGCCATTAATTAACCAAACTTCCCAATCTGGGATATGCAAAAGAATAAAAAAGGTTTCTTCTCCTGAGAGCTACATCTTACCTAAGCGCTAACCTGCGCTGCTCCACACCTTACCTTATAGCTTGAAATACCATAAGACAGTCTTTATGATTACAGAATTACCGTTTTGCTACGTAATTGTATGTATTTGCTATATAGAATTCCTGGGGTTCTTACTCGCTTTACAATTCAATCTCTCAATCCTCGTCTCTTGTCTGTATGCTTTTTGTTTCCCTTTATTTCTCCCCCTGGTCCCTCCCTCTGGTCTGGTCTAGCTCTGGCAGCTGACATATCAGCCTGTTCCCCAGTGCTCGCTGATTTGGAGTCTCCTCTTATCTTATTGTCCAGGAGATAATAAGGGGGCGTGTTCCCATTAGACACCATTGTGCCTCCAATCAGCGCTGCTGTAATTAACATGTGACGTGCCGGCTCACCGTTTGGCTCGTCGCCGTCACTTCGGAAAGAGGTGGCTCTGTATTCTTAACACCTAATTAGTCGAAGAATTAGCAAGCGTTAGAGGGAAAAGCCGTCTAGATTTTTCCACACGCTGCCCAGGAAGGACGGGTATTACGATAAATACAAATGTTCCAATCCTGTCCGAGATTCTCGGAGCTGAAAAAATCTCATCGCTACACTGTTTGTTGTTTATCTGACATTTGGAACGCGAGGTTATAGTCAATGGAAAAAGAGGCTCGTGGGACTCGCGAATCTCACCCCTTCTCCACTCTGTCTTTCACTCCTCCAAGTCAAACAGCGAGCCCTTTTTCAGTCGTCTTATCGCCTGGCGCATGAGGTTGAGGGGTCATTTCTGCACTGAGCATGCTCAGAAATAGGTGCCTATCGATTCGGATTTTCATGAATGGAGGTGTTAGATGAAGAGCGCTAGATATAAGTGTGAAGCTCGAGCACCGTCTTGAGCTCCATTCTACCGTCAGTGTCTCCCTTCTCTCTCTTTTCTTCAGCCCTTCAATCTGGCTGGCTTTGATCCCCCTGAGCCTTGAAGGTCCGGTGTAGATTGGGGAGTCCTTTGTGGGGATGTGCCGAGCAAGAGTGACAGCGGTGACAGCAGTGATAAAAACATGTCCCCCCCTCCTTCCTGTATTGTCCAGCACAGACATGCTGTTCACAATGTGTAACCTTTCGATAGGCGACCAGGCTTTAACCCTTAAAAAGGCAAGTCGAGATCAGCACAAACTCACTGGTGTGTTAGGTGGACACCATAGAGTCGGGGTCCAGAAGCCTCACCACATTACCGGGATTAAATTTTAAGTAAAAATGAATGCAGAGTGCACAACATATAACTTTGACTCTTGCATCATTTGCTATCGGTTATTGCTGGACATAGCATTGTGAGTAACACAAGAGGCTGTAACAAAAAAGGATGCCGAACACGAGCTTGGAATGATGCTTCACACGGGGTCACGGTGGCTTAGTGGTTAGCACGTTCGCCTCACACCTCCAGGGTTGGGGGTTCGATTCCCGCCTCCACCTTGTGTGTGTGGAGTCCAAAGACATGCATGGTAGGTTGATTGGCATCTCTGGAAAATTGTCCGTAGTGTGTGGATTGGCAACCTGCGATGGGTTGGCACTCCGTCCAGGGTGTATCCTGCCTTGATGCCCGATGACGCCTGAGATAGGCACAGGCTCCCCGTGACCCGAGAAGTTCGGATAAGCGGTAGAAGATGAACGAATGTTTCGGATTGTCCGTTCTGCAAAAAGATCGAGTGGAACGATGCATCTGCTGAGTGTGACCGATGAATTCCTCTCAGACTCTCGTCGGCTGCCTCTCAGTGCCGATCTTGCAGCTAGTCTCAGAGGGGTTTACGCGTCATGTTTAACCCCAGTGACGATTGGGATACTTCTCTAGCCAGGACCACAGCTGTGTCTCTGATTGGTTAAAACCCTGACACTGGAGACTCCTTAAAGAAATTCTAAATTAAACTGATTACTTTAGCCTCGTAACTTGTTTCTTCATTTCCCAGCAGTACACGAGTTCACTGGTTATCTGCAGGATGTCTGTTCAACAAGCTGGTCAAATGGGCCATAACGTTCTGTGATGAAGAGTTCCTGGATGTGATTCTGACCTTAAGGAGGCAGAAAACTGTTATGTTTAAACACAAGATTGAAATTCCACAGGATTAACGACAATATTGCTCAGTTGGGAAGCATTTGGAAAGGAGCTATAATGGCGCAAAAGGTGTTTGTTTTGGCCTTAAAGCTAGCACAAGACTAAACCTAGCATAATGGAAAAAGCGTTTAGATCTTTATACATGTCTTTGTGCTGTAATTCACTGGCAAGCTGTTGGGTGATTAAAACCAATGTACTTGTCTTATTAACACACTTGTCAAATGAAAAAAATGTTCCTGCTTACTGTGCAGGCTGCGTAGCAGTGACAGCGACTCTCGGTCAAAAACGCTCGAAATCTGCAAATGATACAAACTGCTCGTAGGTTCATTTGCTGTAAATGATGAAGGCATGAACAGAAAGACAATGGAGCATGACACAAAACTGTACATCTCTCTCTCTCTCTTTCACGAGTGAAACCTCTTGCAGGACGTTCTTGTAGATCCGGTAGATCCGGTTCGCTAATAATCCTTTGCTAGGCTTATACTGCAGAGGGGTTTTGGGGAAAGCCCTGACTATATTATCAGATGATTCCCACCCTATGTATAATGATTTTGACCTTCTACCCTCGGGTATTAGGTACGGGATCGTTTATTAGTAAAACCAATAGGTTCAAACATTCATTTGTTCCATCAGCTGTTAAACTTTGAAATACGACGTAAAGTTTTTAATTCTTTGTGAATTGTGTGAATGTGTTGTTTCTTTATGTTCTATTTGTTTTTTTTGTTTGTTTTTGTAATACGCCTGTTTCCTGCAACACAAAGTGCCTTCGGGAGAAATGAAATAAAGTTGAACTTGAACTTGAGACATGTGATTGACACTCCAAAAACTGTCTATAAAAGGTGCTGAAGATTCCTTGTTTTATTTGCTTCTCATTAGGGAGGAGAAAGAGCGCTGGATCAGGGCAAAATATGAGCAGAAGGTCTTCCTTTTGGGCCTGCCTCAGTCGGATGTGCCCCTGGGGCAGCAGCTCCTGCGGGCTGTGGTGGAAGACGACTTGAGGATGGTGGTGCTGCTGCTGGCTCACGGCACTAAGGATGAGGTGAACGAGACGTACGGTGACGGGGACGGCCGCACGGCCCTGCACCTCTCCTGCGCCATGGCCAACGTGGTCATTACACAGCTGCTAATCTGGGTAAGGCCAAAAATCCCCCCTTCCAATATATATATATATATATATATCCTGTTACTATATTTCCAGCCACCCCTAGATTTTTGTTCCCAGCTAGAACAGACATTTTGTACTTTTTATCCAATTCTAGCTACACGCTAGGTCCTTCTATCCCGGCTATAAACAGCCGCTCCCTCAGCAGCTGAATTCTTTCTCTCTCGCAGCTAATGAGACAGAAAAATGCTGCTTGTCACGTTACCATGAAACCAGTAAACCTTTCTGTCCTGAAGACCTTCCTGTAGCGGGAAACTTCCTGACTGTTACCAAAGCGCTGACGCTGGAGAAAATGCAAAAGAAACGTATCCTCAAAGAAAACCAGAACACGTGCTATCAAATGTCTGTGCGGCTAAAGAGATGCTCGCGTGTTAAAAGGAGCCCGTTAGGTGTTAACCTGCGATCCTCCGTACAGCCGGGAACTATTACGGAAAATCAATCAGCAGATTTTTGAGCTGTCAGAAATCCGAATTCAACAGCGCTGAAGTGAAGTGAAATAATACTTCAAAGCCTGTAATTTAGCTCGGGCTAAACTCTTAGTTGAAGTCCAGCTATTTTAGTCCCACTTCTCCTCCGGTTCCAGAACCAACAATTTCCATTTCGCCTCTTTAGATATGTTAAGGAAAGCAATCAAGTGTAGCCTTTTTTTTTTCACACTTTTTTTTTACCAGGACATGGCTGCGAGTCTGATCTAAAATGAGTCAGTGGCTGAATTTTAGTGGATGAATAGAACACCTTTTTTTATGAACAAGCACTTGAGGCATATCAGAGAGCTGAAATGGGTTTGGTATCAGCATTTACTTTATCGGGGGGGGGGGGGGACCTCACCTCTGTGTAGCGCTCAGCTGTTCCGATTTAACTAAAAAAAAAAAACAACAACAACAGATAACATTTAAGACCTACAATCTAATAATTAAATGTAGACCAGGAGGCACTCGAGTTCCCAAAGCATAGAGCGAGGTTGTTAACGTTAAGGTTAATTAAGGTCCACGGCTCTTTTATTATCCAATTAAGCAGACTGAAAGCAATGTGCTAATATTTTTAGCAGGTACGCTAACATGCACTGAGTGTTCAGAGTTTTGTCCGATTGCTGTAGCAGGTTTTTATCATTGGATGATTGTTTTCCTGTTCCTTATGTAAATCCTCTGATTTCACCCTGTGTACAGTACGGTGTGGACGTGAAGAGTCGCGACGCCCGCGGTCAGACGCCACTGTTCTTTGCCCGCCGAGCAGGAAGTCAGGAATGTGTCGACATCCTCAACCAACATGGCTGCCCTTCAGATTCCGGTGGATCGTCGACGCCGACTGGCACGCGGCACAATCCCAATGCCAACCCCAACGCCAACAACAACAACGGACAATGCGAGATAAACCGCAGCGTTAGCATCATGTAGATCCCAAAACACGCCGTGCTGTAAGCCTTCAGTGTCCCAGTGCCATGATACTGTGACTTCCTTTTCCCTGCCTTTAGCCATTTCTACAGGAAACTCCACTGTATGTCGTGTCGCCGTTCACGTTAGCGTCGTAAAATCTTCCCGTTGCTCCATTGTGTCGCGTCAATGTGTAAATCTCTATGTGCCAGGTTTAAAAACTCAATATCCAAAAAAAACTATCGATATATTATGTGGACGCGCTGCACTATAACACTGTTAACGTAGGAGAAACGTGTAAATCCCGTAAACGGGTTAGGACTAGGATAAGGCGCTTATTTTTTATTTTTTTTTTGGTTCAGATTTGAACATTTTTGCTTTTGTCAGAATGTATTATTTTTTTTATTATTATTAGATTTTAAAGACTGAAGAAAAAGAAGAAGAAGAGAGAAAAAAAGAGAGAAAACAGTCTGTATACTGATTACCGGAAGATCTGAACCTGTTGTATTGTAGAATTTAATAAGCTGCAGGTCATTGGATGTAATTTTCGGTCTTAAGCATCCAAACGCGTCAAAGAATTTTCTCAGCTTTTCATCAAAGCAGGTAGCCGCCTAAAGAATACCTCTTCAGTCGAGGCTAAAGGACATGATTACACCGAGCGGAGAATAATACGTTCGTTATCAGGGCTTTGTGAGAGCGATTCGAGGAGGCCGCTGAAGTGGTCTTCTGACTCTTTGACACTGGGGTCTACATACACGTTTTATATATATATATAAATATATATATAAATATATTGAATGAAAGATCTGTTAAGTGACCTACGTTTTGCTGTGAATGTGTGCGTGCTTAGAAGATGCTCATTTACCTCCTCCCTACTTGATTATGCATTGACGAGGACATTTTCCATTTTGTACCGATCTAGGATAACAGGATTTCCGGATGGTACAACGGTTTACGTACAGAATTGTGTATATAGTAGCTTCTGTTTCCCTCTGACTGCCTCATCCAACCATTTAGGTGCTAAATAATTAGCAAAAAAAATATATTAATAATAATAAAAAAGCTTGACCAACGTTGTTGCCTCTCTAGTGACTCTTAACGGGATGCAAGCTATCGCTGGTAAGGATACTAGCATGGTTTCAAATTCCTGATTAGCCATGCTAGCTTTTTTTTTTTTTTTTTTTTTTTAAACCTGAACTGATTAAAAACAACACTTTGATTCATCTCATGTCATGCTAACGAGCTACGAGGGAAGGAACTAACAGATCGGAGAATAAGTCATGAGAAAATGTTCTTTTTTATTTATTTCTTTTTATGCCGTGCAGTATTTTATGTTTGGAGAGCGTTTGTTCGTCTTCGCTTTTCCACTCGTACCTTAATGACCCTTCGAAAGAGAATAAGGTACGTCGATCCGTACATCGTTTTTAAACATTACGAGTTAACGTTTGTTCCTTTCGAGTTGTAGGAACCGCAAAGGTGCCAACGTTTATAGTTTCCGAGCCATTAATACCAGGATTAGTTCAAATTTCCAGCCTAAGTACATCTCAGAACACCACAGTGCCCTAAAACCAACCACTGGACCTACTCAGTTCATCGTGGTGCGCTGGCATTTCTTTCCTTCGTCTTTTTATCAGTCCTCATCCGGTCTCTGTGATCCCTCTTTACCCTCTACTCGTCTTTTGCGATAAATCTTAAAACTGGAATGCTTCTGCACCTCTTAGGTGCTGGCTTGACTTTTGTCTTGTTGCGAAAGCCAAAGATTTTGTCAAAAAGGGATCGTTGAAGCCGAGGAGCGCTAAAAACCCTGCGGATTTGTTCTTTTCCTCCATAATATTGTTCCAAAAACATGCACGAATTGGTTTAGAGGAAAAAAAATATCGACTGGCACGATACCGTCGGTAGAACAGGAAAAGGGCCGCACGTTAACTCCTGCTAGAGAGTAAATTCACTGCTCATGTTACACGTCTGACTTTGAGGTCAGAGAAAGTGGGTGGGGCTATGAGCTATTTGTTTAAATAGATAAATAAATAAATAAATAAATAAATAAATGGAGGAGCTGCTTGTAAAAAATTGTAATCATCACACCGTGATTTTGCCTTATCGTTTATCTTTTTTCTCTTTGCCTTCTAGCATTTTCTTGCTAGTAACGTTGGCACCTCTGCATCAGACCTTCATCCTTATATTTTACCGCCAGTCAATGCTTGAATTATTTGGACAAAGAAAAAAAAGCTAGTCTTTAAAGTTTTCCGTGTATTTGATCGGTTCTGCTGTGTGCCGATCGGCTTGAGATGTGGCGCGCCGACCGGAAGGCTCTGAACGGACTAAACTTCCACAAGTACATGCGCACTTCTCTTTTTTTCCTCTTTCAGTTTCCTTTTTTTTTTTTTTCCCTTCAGTACCGTGCATTGGTCTCGATGTGTCTGTCATCGCATTGCCTGACCATTAAGGTACATTTTGTGTATAATGATGTACATTTGACATATTTATAAAAAAAATGTAAAAATAAAAAAAAAATAAAAAAATACGTCGGATGTAAATAGTTGTTTTTTTGTTTAGTTTTTTTGGTCGCTTTTATTAAGCGGTTTGTCCATTTTGTTTGTTTATTTTTCTTCCCTTTTCAAGTTTTCCATTGTTTTTACATAATGAAGTGACTTCATGAGCGTGAGCTCGGATGCTTGGCTGACTATTGACATGATAAACACTCGAATAAAAATGATTTATACTGTAGCATGTCTGAGTATTGTTCTTTCATTAATCAGTATTTTCATTAATTCATCATGTGTCCTCCATCTTTTCCTGCCTATGCGTATCATCTCATCTGGTGTTATCTTCTAGATCCTTCTGGTGTGTATTCCTGCGGTTCTTACTAAAGATGTACGGAAACCTTCGCGTACAGATCTTCCCTACTACTCCGTTCAAGTTTTCTTTCTTACCCTCATCCTCGCCATCCTCCTTGTTTAATTTTAGCTGGCTCTTTTCTTTTCCCTCGTCAGAAATCTCAGTGTGAGTGTCTCACCTTCTCCCTGCTGTTTGCCTTCACCTATCTTTCTTTCAGTCTCTTCTCACAATCTCTGCCTGCTGTGCTCTCTGCAGCCCTCTTCTCTCTTTCCCTCTCGCTTTCTCCTCCGCCACCCCCCCTTGCGTTAATTTGCTTGAGAATGCATTAGCCGTAATGAGAGCCGAAGGCCGAGGGAATCCTCCAGGGTTCCATTAATCATTGCTCCTCAGACAGCCAACCTTGATTACAAGTGGCAAGAAATTCATTAGAGCCGCGCCTCTGACAACTTTTATCTCCGCCACTGGATCTGACTCATTAGGCAGCCAAATTAAGGCTATGATGGCCCTGATGAAATTCATCGCTTGTTTATCTTGTGCGATTCGATGCATCTGCCCATATTTTCAGGCTTGTGGGCGTCCTCCGCGCGCACACACACCACCACCACCACCATCACCAAATCCAACCTCAGACACTCCTTGTGGATTCAGGACTCCTTTGATGACTGATCCTGCTGCCTGGGAGAACTTGTTTCTTCTCAGAGGAACTAAACACCTTGGTGTCAGGGACTTGATGGGTAATGAATATAGTGATGGAAACTTGGCAGTTAAGCTAATTAGCGCTAATCCTGATTCCTTAGGTTGCGTTCCGTGTGGAGTTATGAGTTTCCTCTGGGTTCTCCAGATAACCTCCAGATCCACCATTGCAGTAACTGTTGATCCAATGCTACACAGTTGGAAAATGACCGCTCTGAAGAAACCTCTGTTTTGCTAACAGCATCCTATCGCTAACAATGACAGTATGCCAATTACACAATCAACCTAGTTGTCCTAATTAGCATGCAGGCTTAAAATGAAAAGAGAGAATCCTAAAGGGAGGTTTTCCTTCATTTTTCAACAGTTTCTCTACAGTATAGTATTGTGAACTCTATATGTACGTGAACTCTATACTGTCTGTTGTTATAGAAAGTGGACAAAGTTGCATAAGGTGATACGCGTAGTTACAATTTCACTCAGCTTTATGGGTTCAAAACACTGATGCTGGCTTACAAAGCCAAAAACGGACCAGCTCCCTCTTACCTCAAAGCCCTCATCACTCCTCACACTGTACCTCGCACCCTCAGATCTACCAGCACTGCTCGACTGGTTCCACCATCTCTCAGGGTAAGAGGCAAGTATACTACAAGACTCTTCTCTGTTCTGGCACCAAGGTGGTGGAATGAACTTCCCCTAGAGGTCCGGACAGGCGGGTGAAGACCTACTTATTCAGGAAACACTTCAACTAGCACTTCTCTCCCTATATTTTGCATTTCTATAAAATAAAATAAAAACCTTTTGACACTTTTTCATTGTAACTTGAACAATGTTTTAAACTCATAATATCTTAAGTATGTAACCTAGTGAGCCAGGCACTTATGTACGTTTAAGCACTTATGTACGTCGCTCTGGATAACAGCGTCTATCAAATGCTGTAAATGTATATGTATTGGGAATTCTTAAAGCTATCACCTCAAATGTTTTGATTTACATAATCGATGCATTAGATTATATAAAAACTTATGGGCATCATATGCCACTTGTCAGGACCACAGAGTACGTTATTGGCACAATGTCGCATCCCTTAAAAGATTTCATTATATTTATTATATTGTTGTCTGTGTAACTGTTAAACTACAGAAGACTTATTTCAAAATTGTATGGAAATCATTAGATGCCCTCATTAAGACATTAAGACATCTTGGAACCTGTCAGTCAATATCACGATATAGGAAAATAAAAGAAAAGTGAACGAGATGATGTTTCCTTCTTCAGACCATGCAGCTTTCTGTTGAACTTATTGATCGATGTGTTCAGGTAAGTAGATTTGGGAAAAGTTTAGTACAAATTATTTTATAACTTACACGTTTGTTTTTTTTTCATTTTGAAGTGATTTATTTCACGTTGCATGCATTTGTACATTCAATAGCATCAGATTTGTGGAATCAGCCACATAGCATTAATAATAATATCGATTTAGCTAATGTGAAGGAGGCGTAATTAAGGTGTTAACCAAGTAAACCGCTGTTTAAGTACAAAATTGGGTCGAGTGAGGTTTAGAGAAGTTTTGTGGCTGCTTTCGTATTTATACTGTCAGCTCTGAATATTATCATTATCGCTATTATTATAATCGTCATCATTGTTTTGGATGAAAGTTCAGCTAAATCATGATAATTTACCTCGGTCTGTAAAGGTTGATGCTTTGTGAACACTGCGATGTTTGTATGCAGATGGTTCAGTTGGAGTATTTATTTAAGAGCTATGGTGTGTGCTTTCACGTCTTAGAGTACAATTGTGCTCTTAGCGCTTTATTAGCGCTTATGTAAAAGCTGCTTCACAAACACGGCTAACTGCTAATGGCGGTATGGGTGTATCAGAAAAGGCTATAATTATCCTTTACGTTGACAAACTATTTCTGGCAAAAGTGTCTTGTTAACACAATAACGTTCTGAGGTCAAAACATCTAAATTTTAGGTCGATATCCTACTCCGATTTTTTCCCCTGTGTTTTTCAGCTTTCAAGGGAAATTAGCAAGCTCACATCTAGAAGTAACCAAACAGCCTAATTAAAAATTATTACATTAAGAAGGAAGATATTCTGAAGACAATTATATAGCATAGTTTTGGGGGTTTTTTTTTAGAATAGAACATAAGCAATTAAAACACTTGTGCTTAGTGTGCTGTTAACTTTACTGTGAACTGTTACTGAGACACGAAGGAAATGATTACAAATGGAATCACTCGCTTGATTTTATTGATTTTGTAACGATCTCCAAGCAGAAAGTTTCAAATAAAGAACGAAGTATTTCAGCGCTAGGAAATAAAAAACATATGGTGATGAGCGATTGGGTTGGGACATTAGCTCACACAAGCACAACTCGGTCATTCTGATGGTGAGTTGACTGAACCTCTTAACTAGTAATTGCAAAGTGAGCTGCAATACAGGACCACAGTATGGTCTAGATTTATGGTCCAGATTTTATCAGTAAGCAATTTTTTCAAAGTGGTCTTAAAAAGTTGCCAGTACAGGGGTCAGTAACAGTGGTGACACTCTGCACATGCTCAGTAGAGTCTTCTGTCTGGCAGCAAAACAACACCAGGTTAAAAAGAGAGAAGTATTTATCATCAAGTCCAGTTTTGATGTAAATAATTTCCCCATCTGGAGAACCTTGTGGCATTTATTTTTTCTCTTTTTGTATGCAAATGAAACCATAACAGGCTAGTTTACATCTCTCTCTAAGAGTTAGCATGACTGATAGTCAGCAAGTTTACTAAGCAGGTTAGCTAGCATATCAGATTTGATTGTTAACGTTGTCAGGTCAATTGTAACAATATGTATGCGATAACAGTGTATAAGATATTTAGCTAAATGCAAAAGAGTTTCCACTTACTTAAAAATGATCTGCATCACATTGTTGTACAAAAAATGTAGCTCGATGACACAAACGTAGCATCTGTTTTTGTGTGGTTGATGACGCTCCAAATGTGTATACACTCACTTAAGAATACATTTCAGCATAGAAAATGCTTTATCTGATGCAAACACTTTACTTCTCTACTTACAAGTTAGCAGGCTAAAGTACGGGGCTTTGTGAGACGTTACAATTGAACCCTGGTCTCCCCAATAATTATGAAGATTTCATACACTAGACCACGAGTTGATATTTTGAGGCTTAAAACTAAGCATCTCGTAATCCGGTCCCGAGAAAACAAAGTTGTTCCCAACATGTATAACTTGAAACCACGACTTAAAACGTTGTTGCGTAAAAAGTTGAATCCATCGCGAACAATTAACTTAATTGTGTACAGGCAACTGCAAAAGAGTACAGAGTCTTCGAGGTGACATGGTCGTCATTTCTAAACGACATAACCACTGGTTAGGTTTCTGGATGTCTCCTTGGTGGCCAGTAAATACAAATATGATGTTCCACGATACATTAAGTAGTAAGCCTGAGCATTTCCAGGCCATGAGATATTGAAAAATTAACATCACCTCAGCGACGGAGTACAAGTCATTTCTGTGCAAATGTTGTTGCCTGAATTGTCCGCTTTAATCTATATCTCAATTGTTTGAAAATAGAACACAGGTCACGAGTTAAGTCATGGTCACTAGACACATTTTGCTAAATCTGACCTTAATATGTTAGCATAAAGTAAGAGCCACTAAGAAGGCAATCTGTACGTTTTCCTTTTAATTCATACGTACAGATTGCCTTCTTAGTGGCTCTGGATCGGTCATATTCAGGATTAGGGCTGCTTTAAATCTGCTAGCGGAGAATTTACAGTGCGTTTATGAAGGATATATAAAGGATATAACCGTATTTAAACAAAATAACACAGCTAATCGTGGTAGGAAGTACTCTATGGAGTAGGACACTATTTCAGACATGCACACTCTTATGTGTTTAGAGGATAGTCTTCTGGATTTAACTTGGATACAGAAGTCTATTCTAAAAGGTTTTAAATCCACAAAAAGCAACAGGATGTTGATACATTGAACATTAATATATCTATAAGGTTAGTGTGATGTCAAGATGGCAAACAATATCAAAATCATTTGAATTTGTCCTGTCAATCAATTTGTCCATTGTCTTATTTATTTATTTATTTATTTATTTATTTGTTTATTATTTGCAAAATGAGAGAGAGAGAGAGAGAGAGAGAGAGAGAGAGAGAGAGAGAGAGAGAGAGAGAGAGAGAGAGAGAGAGAGAGAGAGAGTGATGGATGTTGGAGATCATTACTGTTAGGTGAATATGACCAGTGTAGAAATCCATCACTCTTCTCTCTGACAACATGGCCTCCTAAAGAGAGACAAATGAGTCTCAAACTCATTAACAAAACCTCTCTCTCTCTCTCTCTCTCTCTCTCTCTCTCTCTCTCTCTCTCTCTCTCTCTCTCTCTCTCTCTCTTTCTGTTTATTCACGTGCCAAAATGATCATGGTGCAAACTTTATAATTTTTTTTATCGTTAAATTCAGATATAATTTCTTCAAAACATCCGGTTAGTAGGTCGGATATTAAAAAGAACTCCTTTGTCACGTAAATTACACAAAAATTAAAAAAGTTAAATCAATTAAAGCCCGCGAGCAAACGTGCAAGAACATGATTTATATCCATCAGTAGTTTTTTTCTTTAATGGACATAAGTTTGCAGTTAGAAAAAATGACGCTGAAATACGCAAAATTAAATGAGAACGTCAGGTTGTGTGAGAGCTTTTGAGAACTGTCAGTACATTTTAGAACACTTTAGGTCTGTTTTTAATTTAAAAGCCAAAAATATAATATGTAATAATAATATAGCAAATGTGTAACATAGAGAAATCGCCTTACAGCATTCACTTACGATTTATTAGAATTTAAATTTCAATATTAAATTGTAAATTTCAAAGATGATATTTGTTTAAATGTAGTTTTGTTTCTCTGAAATGATTGTTTTAACGAATAAAAAAAGCACTGCTTAGTATTTTTAGTTGACCAGCATTCAGACTAGACTTGAACTTGACTAACAGCAACAACAACAAAAAAAAGCCTCTAAACGTCTTCTTTTTTTTCCGAGCACAGAAATTTGTTTAATTAACGGCAAAAACAAAAACAAAAAAACAACTAAATAAGCATTTCTGTAATGAATAATGAAGTTATTTTGGGGTCAAGACATTTCTGAAAATGTATGAAACGTAATGAAAAAAAAAATACAATAACAAATAAATAAATAAATATATCATGAAATTCAAACAGAATTTACCCCCTTCTTTGTATTTTATTCGAATTTATGTTAAATAATGTTATATCCCAGATATTTATGCTTGCAATCCTACAAATAAACCATATCTGCTGAACAGTCGGCTTTATATTATTATTATTATTATTATTATTATTATTATTATTATTATTATTATTATTATTATTATTATTATTATTATCAACAATAATAATAACAACTATTATTATTGTTGTTAATAATAATAATAATAATAATAATAATAATAATAATAATAATAATAATAATAATAATAATAATAATAATAAAAACAGGTCTTCGACGACTTCTTTGCAATTGATATTGTAAAAAGAAAAATAAATCCTCGTTTTCCTCCAAACTAACCGCGCCATGCATGTTAACAACATATCAATTAATCTATTGGTTAATTACATGCTACGTCATCCTGCCTAATTTAAGAGTTGATGGACCCATTATTCATAATTAGACCAATAACGTGTCGCGATTACAATTTGGCTTTTTTTTTTTTTTTTTTTTTTTTTTGCATTGTCATAGTTTGGAAATTATGGTTGTTGTTTTTTCTCCATCACCATTCAGTCTAGAAGTAGAACTGTAGCACTGGATCTCATGAACTCTTGATTTATTTACCAACCACAGCTTTTTTTTTCCACAAATAAGTGGTCTCTAAAGACCACCGTGATGATGATAATGATAATGACGGTGATGATAGTGATCGTGATGGTGATGATGATGATGGAGGAGCACATGCGTATGTGAAAACAACATAAAAAGAACGGCCTTTTTAAAGCCATACAATGGGAACCATAGAAACATGCAGATAAACCAACTAGACTGCAACTGATAAATACTTTTTTTGTTTGTTTAAAAATGTCATTTTTAACAATTTTCTTTCATAGTGCACATGGGTGTGTCGTTTAGACACATTTTTTTCTATTTACACATTATGTACAAAGCAATAAATTAAAGACATGGCCACGTTATAAGAAGAAAAAAAACTAGTATTTTAAAAAATACATCTAGGTCGAATAATGGTCCGTCTAGATGCTCGAGTTTTAATTGCGCGAGTTAATTCCCTCGTATTTTGTGCTTCATGCATTTATTTCTATGCATTTCAGAAACGAGTTTTGGAGCTCGCGCAGAGGCGGCTGCATGGCGCAGTCACGGCCTCGCGCCCTGCTCGATCTGCTGGTGCTGACTCCTGACGGCGAAGCGGTTCACGTGCACCGGTATGGGTACGACGATCTTTGGGTTGCGCACGGGCTCACCGGAGCGGCTGTTCACGTTCCCCGCCTTGATGCGCTTCCACTTTGCGCGCCGGTTCTGGAACCAGATCTTCACTTGCACCTCGCTGAGTTTGAGCGCGTGAGCGATCTGCGAGCGTTCGGTCAGCGACAGGTACTTCTTACAGTGGAACTCTTTCTCCAGCTCGAGCAGCTGCTCGCTCGTGAACGCTGTCCGTCGCCGCCGGCTCTTACCCGCCGAAGACGCGCCCGCCGCCGCCGATGCTGCCGCCGCAGACGTGGAGCTCAGGGGCTCGTGCGAGCCCGCTTTCAGTTTGCTCTTGGAGCCGCAGCTGTGGCCGTCCGAAAAGCTTTCGTTCTCGCTGTCTCCCGAGCTATCCTCGCGCTCGCTGCACGCCGCCTCGGCAGACTTCAGATCGAGCTTCTCATCGTCCGAGCTGTACAGTTTAGTTTCACCTGACACACAGACATAGGACAGGGGGAAATGCGCGTTATTATATAAGCCAAAAGATATGTGATCTATGGGTTAAAACCTATAGCAGGATTCCAGGACTGGTTTCGAAATGAACCACAAATGTAATTAAAAATAATAATAATACCAAAATGTACACGTGTGACTTTTATTTATTTGTATACTTTTTTCTTTGACAGCTTTGTCAATTTACAAAGATCTGAAACATGAAAGCTTTTATTTTCATAAACCCAGGTTGTTATCTTGGAACGATAAACTCTTTAACTTAAAATAAATAAATAAATAAATAAATAACTTTGCATGTTAGTTTTACAGTGTTGAATAACACTGTGTCGAAATCACTTAGATTGCATGAACTGTTTCTTTAACTGTGTCCAACAAAACTTATGTGCATACATTTTTTTACCGTCCATTTTCTTAACAAGCTTTAACAGAAAGCAGCCGAGACAAGAACAACAACATCAATCACTAATCAGTCTTGTTGCACTGAGGTCGCAAAGACAGGTTTGAACCTTGTTTGGTTCTTGCTCTCACCTGCGACGGTCTGGAAAGTTTCCGAGAAGTTGAGGAGTTCAGCTGCTTTGTCGCGCGCGTGCAGTTCTTCGTGCGGACTCTCCTGGCGTCCGATCGCCGCGTCTGCGTTTAACCTCGGCCCGGTGATCTCCTGAGGCGAGTAGAAACCGTCCGCGGTCTCCGAGAACCCCGGCAGCGTGGTGGTGAGAGCCACCATAGAAGGCATGCCCTGTCCCAGGCTCGCGCAGAACGTGTTCGTTAAACGGCCGGCGAAGGACGCTAGAGGCGCGAGCGGAGGAATGGCCGACGGTAAAGGCGAATGAGACAGGGCTTGTGGGATCACAAGCGGCCGATACGGCATGAACATCGGGTAGCCCGTGTAGAGCAAGTGGCCCGGCCGCGGCTGCGGAGTGCCGATTAACGAGTCTATGGAAAACGCCGTGCCGGGACCGCTCGGCCTCTGCATGCTGACGTCTCCGTGTTCCGCCGCCGTATAAATCCTGAATGGTCCCTCTGCTTCCTGCCAGAAAATCAAAACTTATTCCCGTCGATTATTCGTTGACTGAAAAGTTCTCGCCGCCTCTTCTTCTTCTTCTTCTTCTTCTTCTTCTTCTTCTTCTTCTTCTTCTTCTTCTTCTTCTTCTTCTTTCTTTCCCCTCTTTCTCAGGTCTCGAGCTCAGTCCTTCTCTCTCACTATTTGTCACATAGTGAGACATAAACTCACACACACGCATCTCTTTCCCTGCTTCCCACCCCTTTTCTCTCTCTCTCTCTCTCTCTCTCTCTCTCTCTCTCTCTCTCTCTCTCTCTCTCTCTCTCTCTCTCTCTCTCACACACACACACACACACACACACACACACACACACACACACACACACACACACACACACACACACACACACACACACTGTGAGTGCGCGAGCGCTCATCATCAACACAAGAGGATAGAAGTGGGCGTCGCCCTGGAGACTCATCCATCTTCCTCAAATTACGCTTCATTTCCTCATTCAGGGCCTTTTTTGGCGCCGCTTTCCCAGTGGATACCAAACAGACGGGTCAAGTCACCCCCCCTTTCTCTCCTACCCCCCTCTCCCCCCCGCCCCTTCTCAGCTCCTACAATGGCCCGGTCCACATTGAGTGAGATGCGCAAGACACAGCTTCAGCCCTTTAATCGCTGACCACACCGACCCAATCAGCTATTATTAATTTTGATTGATGACAAGCAATTACTCTGTATTCAAGAGGAGACGCGCAACAAACGGTGCTCCTTTTTTTGTTGTTGTTGTCCAAACTCATGGGCCGATGGCACCGCAGATGTTTCGGCCCTCTTGTAAATGTGCCTGCGTGTGTGTGTGTGTGTGTTTGTGTGTGTGTGTGTGTGTGTGTGTGTGTGTGTGTGTGTGTGTGTGTGTGTGTGTGTGAGAGAGAGAGAGAGAGAGAGAGAGAGAGAGAGAGAGAGAGAGAGAGAGAGTGAGTGTGAGTGTGAGTGTGGGGGGCTTTTCATTCTGTGGAGGCTAAATGGTGAAATTGTGGCCTTCAAGAGCACAGCGACAATAAGCCCCTGGAGAGAAAGTTGTAGATGAAATTACATTTTGGATGTAAGGTTAAAAGCTTTGGTGACATTTCTGGACCCGGGGTTTTGGAGTGAGGTCTTTAGAGAAGGTCTTCGGGAAAAATAATAATAATAATAATAATAATAATAATAATAATAATAATAATAATAATAATGAATATTTACTAAAAAAAATAAGTACCCAGTTATTATTATTATTTTTAGTAGTAGTATTGTTGTTATTGTTGTAATTTTATGGCACAGAGAGCTGTTAGAGAGCAAAGTAGCCTAATTTGGAGCGAAACTTTCTCCATCTTCATTTCTAAGTGGCCTATTCATTTAATCGGAGATCATTTTGCGGGTTTAAATGCCAGTTCGCTCGCGCTGCTGATTGGGCGCAGTGAAGTGGTGGCGGTGGCGCGCGCTCTCACCGACCGGCCGTCTGATTAACCATCACCTCCGACTCTGATTGGACCCCACATGCTAATTATTCTCCAAAAATGCAAATAACCCCATTGAGTAGCCGCGCTCTTTGATCTATTGAAACCAGGCACTTAGGCCCCCTCCTTTACTGCCCAATTGCCCCCAAACACCCCCCCCACACACACACAAACACACACATACTGTCTATCAAGAAGATGACACTTTTTTCTCAGACCTTCCAGCATATCATAATTTATTAGATGTCGTAAATTAGCATTGAAATATTTATTTAAAAAAAACTTTTATTGTACAATAACTGCAATATTTTCAAACGAGGAAAATAATGACAACAACAACAATGTAAATATAATATTATTTATTCATTAATATATAAATTAATTATTAATATAATATATATTTATTATATATATGAACTTTATATGAGTTCATTATATATATATATATATATATATATATATATATATATATATATATATATATATATATATATATATATGTTAAAACAAACAAAACAATATATATATGTTAAAACAAACAAAACAAAAAAAACAACTATAAATAAAATGTATACGTAGGTACGCATGTCTCTGAATGGAGGACAAGACGAGGTGGAAAATCAAGGAGGAAAGCGTTCATGAGGATGGTGTGATGACGAGGAGGGTGGAACCAGAGATAGAGGTCAAAGTGCTCCTGTCACACTCAGCAGGAATGAAAGGCTGATCATCCCTGGTGAGCCCGGAAGAGTAGCTTCAATCACATCATCATCATCATCATCATCATCATCATCATCATCATCATCATCATCATCACCGCAATAAGGTGATGGATGATAAAGGCATGCAATATTATTTTATCATCATATTATTATGTTCAGATTTGTTCATGGTGTAAGAGAACACAGATCTGTCAGATTTGCTTTATTGTCCCTTGAACCAAACACTGATTAAAAAAAAAAACTAACCAAATTGAAATTTTTAATAAAAGAAAAAAAAACATAAGATTTTGAATACAGGTCAATTTTTGTTAATTACACTTGTAATTAATTGAGCATTAGGAGAATTTTATTTATCACTGTCCATTTATGGAAAAGAAAAATTTGTCTAGAAATGTTTCGTTCATGAAAACAATTCATGTTTTAACGTGTGGGAATTAATCAGTAAGCTCTGGACAACCTTAATGCCACAGGGATGTTTACAGGGATGCTGTGCTTTCAAAATGTGACAAAAAAAAAGTTTCATTTAAAATATACATCATTTTTGGTCAAATTTTGTCTAAAAATGTAAATGAATTTATTTAACATTGAATAATCAGTTATTAACAGCATGAAGACACTTTCTGTGTTGGAACACTTAACATTCTATAACTACTCAAGCTTGTACATCTGGAACACAGGCTTTATAATGCTCCAAATCCCTGGCTGAAGCAACCAGCTCCAAAACATCGTGGATCCACCTCCAGATTTTACTTCAAGATATGAAGATATGATGGCTGATGGTATGCATGACCAAAAAACTTTCATATACAGTGTTTAACAGTTGATGTAGCTTTTATTTACATCTCCTTCATCGTTTTCCTCCTGACATGTGAAACTAATGACCCTAATTTAAAGATGCTTAAAGGTATTACTTTAGCTGATTTGTGCATGTCAACCATTTGTGTTGAAAGTTTGTCGTTACATTTTTTTAAAAGACTGGATTTATTTAAAATTCCTTTTACTATTGTTCTAAACAATAACATCATTTAACACTGTAATCTTTTTCTGTTGTTAGAACAAAGATCCATTTATGATTTTATGTTTATTTTATTGTCATTTAAGAAGGGTGCCAATAGTTTTCTGCAATACGTATTCTACAATTTTAGTAACAAAAAAAAACACTACCACAATTAGGAAAACATGTTAATAACAGTGTGCAAATAAATTCATTTCTTAAATACTTCATATAGTCTTTCTAAATAGAGATGTGAAAGCCCTAAATTCACGGCGCCCCCTTGTGGTAAAAAAGATAACCGCAAGGTCCTCGACATTAATAATCAGCTCATCAATAAAAATTAATCTATCTAAAATTAATCTATTTATGAAAAAGCATTCAAAACGGTAAATAAATCTACTTTGACATAAAATAATACTTTAATTACAAGGGATAACACCTTATTTTAACATGAGTAAAACAGCGAACGGAAAAGGAAATGATTGTTAGCATCTACAAAAGCTAATTTCCCATCATCATCATCATCATTATCATCATCATCATCATCATCATCATCATCATCATCATCATCAGTCTTTTAAACGCTGAATATAAATAAAACACTTCTCAAATGTTGTTTGCTACACAGATAGACAAATGTATTTCAAATTTATGCACAGCGCTGAATGATATTCGGGTCTCATTTAAGGCAATTTACATTTATTCATTTGACGTGTTTTTATTCTGGCTTAAAACTTGTGATAACCTTTGTGTTTTTATATAAGTAGACAAAGTTGGAAATGTTTTATTTTATTGACCAAAGAGTTCAAAAAAATTGCTTTTGTTTCACAAAATGGGCCACCAAAAATCCAAATATAAAGCACCACCAGCAGATAAAATACTGCACCATTTCCCCTTAAATTAATCTGAAATTTGTGTCTGTGTAGATTTCAGCTGTGGCGCCGTAGCAGTGTAATTATTGGCACCTCTGCCGGTGTGCATAGAGAATAACATAAAGTTCAAAAACGACATGCCGACATACTGTCATCATCATTATACAGTTTTACACAGGATTAATCAACATCCATGTACTTTTCACTTGATGCCTGTCAAGCTTGATAGTACACGTCTGATTCAGCAGACGGTTAGTGAACATAGCCTCGAAACCCCAGCATCAAGTAGTCCTTCAGAAATGTGGGCAGGTCTAATTTGGGCACCACTTTGTGCACACGGCCTTCTAGATAGGTGCGTAAGCTGTGGCGAGCCAGATGCTGCAAAGAGCGAGGAGTATTGGCCAGGGCAAACACAGACTCGTAAAAGTCCTGATGTTTCTGTCGAGAGAGCAACACAGTTTAACGCTTTAGCGCATAGAAGGGCGATTACTTTATAAATAAATCCTTGTCATATTTTAGAGCAACATAACACAAAACTCCTGATGATGCTCACATGCAGGAAAGCATTCTGACTAATTACACTGGAGACTTCCATCAATGCTAAGTAAACAACTTTTTATTGAAAACTTCTTTAAATGTGTTTTTATGTTAAATGTCAATGAGATGTTTCTATAGAAACGATACAGAGTCGAGAACTCGACAGAGCAAAATTCCGACTGCCATGAGCTTTCATTCCAAGTCTGTCAAAAGTTAGCTTGCTAGTAGCTAGCTACAGATACATATAAGTATATTAAAAACGCAATTGAACTTTGTTACTGCTGACCTCTTGAATTTGACTAATGTTCTATCTCAGCCTTAGAACATAACCGCGGGTCATTAACATCCTCCTACCTGAAACACCTCTGGAGGAACAGCTTCCACCCAGTTATCATTGACTTTGAGACGGCTGTATGCATTCAGCAACACTTCTATTGTACGTGGTGACATGCAGCAATACTTCAGGACCTGGAATTAACACAAACACAAATATTACCATATTATTCATAACCACCATCCAGATCAAACATCAGCAGGGCTGCTGTTATAGGAAACTAAACAATGACAGGGTGGAGTAAAGTGGAGATATTCCTGATACCAAAAAGTTGATTATTTTCTAATAACAGTGTTTATTCCAGTTGAAGAAGAGGAAGGAAGGGGGCACAGAAGCCTTTATTATCGCCACATATACATTACGGCACAGTGGAATTCTTTTCTTCACATACCCCAACTGAGGAGGTCTGGATCAGAGTGCAGAGGCAGCTATGATACAGCAACCCTGGAGCAGGGAGGGTTGAGGGCCTTGCTCAAGGGCCCAACAGTGGCAGCTTGGCTGTGCTGGGCCTTGAACCACGATCAACAACCCAGAGCCTTAACCAGTTGAGCCACCACTGCCCCCTTATGCCATGTTGTCCAATACATTTCTCGTTAAACAGTCATGTTGGATAAAAGCAAATAAAAATAAATAGGTAACATTTTACACTCTTAAGATGCGACGTGTGCATCGGGTTTGTTGTGAACAATCTGTTAGGACAGTCTAGTCATTTCTTGAAACAGCTAAGACCGAATTGGGAAAAGAGAAACTCCTCAATCAAGGTAACAATGACAGTTTCCACCTGGAGCGATATCCCCACCTGCTCGGAAAAAGGCCAGAGGTCGGCGGTGGTAGTTGTGAGGGAGTGCGCTGCAGAATAATTAAGCACTTGGCTTGATGAACAGATTGGGCCCCTCTCTGGGGGATTGTCGAGAACTTCTGCAATTAGTGCTAATTAATCTCCTATTAACATTTGCCTCATTAAGAATCAGGCAATTTATCCGGCACAAGTGGGATTCACTGGATGTACAGTACTAAGCGCTTTCTACTATCGGCACAGTGTTTAAAAAGAGAACTAACAATTCCAGTGGAATTTGATATAAAATTTGATGACTTATGTTGCATTTATATATTTACACATCAACTACTTTTACTACACATTTGCCCCACCCCTCACCTCTCACCCACCACCCACCCACTTTCAAAGCAACAGGAGGTACCCACAAGATCCCGGTCAATGAAGGTTCTAACTAGCATTGAGTCCTGTAGGGTCCAGGAATCGCCCTGTGACTTAATGAAACCAAAACTGACTTTTGCTAGAGTGTGAGAATGAGGAAAGTGTAACGATTTAAAGAATACACAAGTACAGTTCATGACTGCTTAGGTATGAGGTCAGCTGTTAAGATTGCAACCGGAATAGGACAAAAAATGGCTTGGATTACATTTAGTATCTTATCCAGAGTGACTTACATTGTGTTATTTCAGTTTATACACCTGAGCAATGGAGGGTTAAGGACCTGCTGTGGCAACTTGGTGGACCTGTGATTCGAACCAATGACCTTTCAATCAGTAGTCGAACACCTTAACCAGTGAGCTACCACATCCCACTTTGAAAACAATGTACCCATACTGACCTTTGGCAGAGATCCCGGCCACACCCTGATCGATCCGTAGTTGAGCAGTTCTTGCACAATCCGCTCGGGTTCATGCTCCAACTTATAGGCCACCATTTTTAGGATATTATGCAGGGGCGCCTCACCTCCATAGTCCATGTCATTGACGGAGGCACCGTGTCGCAGAAGCAGCTCCACTGTCCCGGGGTTGGGGTTCTTACATGCCATGTGTAGAGGACTGTGTTTGTCAGCGTCGCTCGTGCTAACATCTGCCCCGGCCTCCACCAGCCGCTTGCACACTTTGGCATAGCGCTCCAGAGCAGCGTGCTCATGCGGCTGTGAACATGCAGTGTTAAGTGGTGTTTGTCCTTCATCATTTTGCCCCTCCATTGCTGCACCGTGACGTAGGTACAGATCCACATGGTCCAGAAGACCATGACGTGCAGCTACATGCAGCGGCATGTCATTTTCATCTAAGCTGCGGCCGTTTATGGCTGCACCATACTGGATGACCTGCTTGGCACACCTGGAAAATGTATGGCAGAGATAGAATGCAAAGATATCTCATCTTTCTTTCTTTCTTTCTTTCTTTCTTTCTTTCTTTCTTTCTTTCTTTCTTTCTTTCCTCCTTGCGTGTTTTGAAGTCAATTTTCCCTGATCCTTTTTCTTTTTTTTCTTTCTTATTATTGATTCTTTCATTCCATTCATTCTTTTTCTATCATCTACACTTTTAATTTCTTCCATGGAGCCAGTACATATTTCTTTCTTTCTTTCTTTCTTTCTTTCTTTCTTTCTTTCTTTCTTTCTTTCTTTCTTTCTTTCTTTCATTTATCTATTGTTTTTTGTCATCAATTGTCTCTTTTTTTGTTTTGTCATTATGGGAGTATTTCTTTTCATTTCTTTTCTTTTCTTTTCTTTTCTTTATTTCATGTTCATTTGACACTTTTTGCTTCATTTCTTACATTTTTCTTTCTTTCTTTTCTTAAACACTTGGAGATCATTAAAGAAAACATCTTCCTTTGCTAATGACAGAAACCATCTGATGAGTCATACTACATTACCTATGGTATGACCAATATTGACCTTCCTACAGTTCCTTAGATAATACAGTGACTAATTGTGTAAGATTTCAAACTAATGGCAGCCAGCGACGCATTATCACTTACTCCAGTGACTCGGGCTCGGTGCAGAGGTGCAGGGGCATCAGTCCTTCCTCGTTGACAGCGTTGGCATTGGCGCCGTACTGCAGCAGCAGTTTAACGCAGTCTGCCTGGCACTCCTGGCATGCCTCGTGCAGTGCAGTGGTGCCCGTAGGGGCAAAATCTACACTAGCCCCTCTCAGGAGGAGATGCCTCAGGCAATCGGTGAAGCCTCTGCCCGCTGTGATGTGCAGAGGAGTGGTCAGCTCCTGCTCGTAGGTCAGAGACCACAGTCCTGAAGAAGAAAAAGCCAACACCAGATGTTTCATTAATCGTCTGAATGTTTGTGGAGTTACGTTAGAAAACGTGTCTCCTAATCAGCCAGGAAATGAATTTAGTAGAACGTGAGAAAGAAAACACTGCATGTTGTGTGTTATCGGAAAATAATCAACCCCCTGCTGCTGAGATAAGTCCCAAAGGGTTCCATTCCCCTGAGACCACAGCAGTGTTCCAATGATTACAGATTTATTTAGTAAATAATGATGTGATACTTTTGAGTTGTATATAGTTACATTTAATGCTGGTTAACGTCGCTGAGGAAAATGCTGGCTAACGTCGCTGGAAAAAAAATTTATTTACTTTTTTTACATTTCTTTCTCCACCTTTATTTGTTGTTTCTTTCTATCTTCCCTGACATGTCTTTTTTGCACATCTATCTATCTATCTATCTATCTATCTATCTATCTATCTATCTATCTATCTATCTATCTATCTATCTATCTATTTATTTTTGTCTGTCTATTTGTTTTAGATTCTTTTTATATTAAAAAATCTTTCTTTCTTTCTGTTTTTCTTTTTCTTTCTTTCTTTCTTTCTTTCTTTCTTTCTTTCTTTCTTTCTTTCTTTCTTTCTTTCTTTCTTTCTTGACACTTTCTTGACTGACTATCTATCTATCTATCTATCTATCTATCTATCTATCTATCTATCTATCTATCTATCTATCTATCTATCTATATTTGTCTGTCTATTTGTTTCAGATTCTTTTTATTAAAAAAAAATATTTTTTTTTTGTGTGAAAAAATTGAATGTCAACTACTGAACATTCTACTACAGTAGGTCGAGCAAAACTAGTCATCTACGTTAGTAGAAGGAAAAAGATGGAACAAAGCAAAACCTTCTGTGCAGGTGGAAAACCTACTGACACTGGAGACTCCTTCCCTGAATGCTAACCTCAGTGTGTCCTCGGAGGAAAACGATCAGTTTCTTGTGCACATGTTGAGTAGCAGCATGTTTATGATTTAGAAACTAAACAGAAATAAACACGTGTTCAAACATGCAGTTTCTGACCCATGCATCAACACCTGCTGACCAATCAGAACGGAGCATTCAGTGGTGCCATGACATACTCAACCCTCTGTAGTTGAACCTGAAGTTCTTCCACTCCTCGATGTCACTGGTGTCATAAATGGCGTCTATAAGGTGTGCGTACTCAGGGTCGTCGATGATGCTAATCACAGTGATCTCATCGCCGACCAGAAGAGCGTTCCAGAACTGGAGAACAAATCCTGACGCGTGTGCGGTCGCGATCACGTCATTGCGGTATTTCTTCTGTTTCTTGAACTTAATCTTCGGCCCCATGATCTCCAGCGATGCAGTTCGTCTTGTTTTTGTTGTTGTCGTCGTCGTTGTTGTTGTTGTGACCCGGTTGTTGTTTATTCCTCGGTGATCTCTCACAGCTCTGAGCTCTGTTTGCATGATGGCTCTATTTTAAGGCTTCGTAGCTGTTATACAACCAGATGGTCATGTTAGAAGCTTTGAGGCAGTTGTGGCATCTGCACATGAGCTTTGTGCCCTATTAATGTCGATTAATAATGCCTCATGTCCTGCTGCCTCACCAGGCACAACTCAACTCACTGTCTCCTCAACAATTCTCTAATTCTTTACTTTATTAGTTTGCTTTTATTCTTTACTTTTCCTACAATCAGCACGTATTTCTTTCTTTCTTTCTTTCTTTCTTTCTTTCTTTCTTTCTTTCTTTCTTCTGCTGTTTTCTTTATTTACTCGTACTTTTTGTTTCCTTTTGTTTTCCTATCCTTCTCTTCTTTTCCTCACTGATTTGACCCCTTTCCTTTCTTTCTCTGTTTTATTTTTCTTTCTTTTTTCTGTTCATTTTTGTTTTTTCTTTTTCCTTTTTTTCATTGCTACTTTTCCCATTCTTTTATATTTTTCTTCTTAATCCCTTTGCCTTTTACTTTCTTCCATGGAGCCTTTAAATATTCAGTTGCTTTCTTTCTTTCTTTCTTTCTTTCTTTCTTTCTTTCTTTCTCCTTTATACTTTTCCATCAT